>NW_026652297.1:5560287-5613668 GCF_009828535.3 Hylobates moloch | reverse complement strand
GTCCATGTGTTCTCATTGTTCAATTCCCATCTATGAGTGAGAACATGCGGTGTTTGGTTTTTTGTCCTTGCGATAGTTTACTGAGAATGATGATTTCCAGTTTCATCCATGTTGCTACAAAGGACATGAACTCATCATTTTCTATGGCTGCATAGTATTCCATGGTGTATATGTGCCATATTTTCTTTATCTAGTCTGTCATTGTTGGACATTTGGGTTGGTTCCAACTCTTTGCTATTGTGAATAGTGCCACAATAAACATACGTGTGCATGTGTCTTTATAGCAGCATGATTTATAGTCCTTTGGGTATATACCCAGTAATGGGATGGCTGGGTCAAATGGTATTTCTAGTTCTAGATCCCTGAGGAATCGCCACACTGACTTCCACAATGGTTGAACTAGTTTACAGTCCCACCAACAGTGTAAAAGTGTTCCTATTTCTCCCAAGACACATAATTGTCAGATTCACCAAAGTTGAAATGAAGGAAAAAATGTTAAGGGCGGCCAGAGAGAAAGGTCGGGTTACCCACAAAGGGAAGCCCATCAGACTAACAGCTGATCTCTCGGCAGAAACTTTACAAGCCAGAAGAGAGTGGGGGCCGATATTCAACATTCTTAAAGAAAAGAATTTTCAACCCAGAATTTCATATCCAGCCAAACTAAGCTTCATAAGTGAAGGAGAAATAAAATACTTTATGGACAAGCAAATGCTGAGTGATTTTGTCACCACCAGGCCTGCCCTAAAAGAGCTCCTGAAGGAAGCACTAAACATGGAAAGGAACAACCGGTACCAGCCACTGCAAAAACATGCCAAATTGTAAAGACCATCGAGGCTAGGAAGAAACTGCATCAACTAATGAGCAAAATAACCAATTAACATCATAATGACAGGATCAAATTCACACATAACAATATTAACTTTAAATGTAAATGGGCTAAATGCTCCAATTAAGAGACACAGACTGGCAAACTGGATAAGGAGTCAAGACCTATCAGTGTGCTATATTCAGGAAACCCATCTCACGTGCAGAGACACACATAGACTCAAAATAAAGGGATGGAGGAAGATCTATCAATCAAATGGAAAACAAAAAAAGGCAGGGGTTGCAATCCTAGTCTCTGATAAAATAGACTTTAAACCAACAAAGATCAAAAGAGACAAAGAAGGCCATTACATAATGGTAAAGGGATCAATTCAACTAATCTTTAAAAAAACTACCAGTCATCAAGTTTTGGAATGGTATCCAAAAATAATATGCAAAATTATGTGGAAAGTCTATTAAAATATTTATCATTTCAACCATATATATGTAGTTGGATTTTCATCATATGCTTTAACTAAAGCAATATATAGTAAAAGATTGAATTCAAAAGCAGACATTAGAGTCCTCCTCTCTTCTAGTAAGTCAGATATAAAAAATGCCATACTTCTCACCAATTTGGGAAATAGAATATTATATTATTAATTTTTACAACAAATTTTATTTATGTCAACTTGTAATGGTTTTATTATTGTTGTCTTAAAACAAATCAATAAATGGATACATAATTTTTGTTTGAATTTCAATTATAATAAACAATAATAGATATAACCTATATAAACAAAAAGTTTTTTGGGTTCCTTGATCATTTTAAGAGTGTAAAGTTATTATGAAATTCAAAAGTTTGAAAACTGCTGCTTTAAATGATTTTTATTTTTATGTTCATTTATTTGATTTGATTTTTTAATACAATTTCTATATTTTTAGATCTTATTACTTTTACATGTGAAAATATTAAACTCCATTTATGTGTATAATGAGGACAACTAAAAATGTAGCCCATGTCTTTAGGAAGAGGTTAAGAACATTATTTGAGGAGTAGAATGGCTAAGCCAATTTCAAAATAAATTCCTTTAGGTATTCCTAGATGCAAACACTGATTTTAAAATCAGTCAGCTAGAGAGGATCAGAAATCTTATTTTAAAATTAGCTGAGCTTTGTTACTTAAGGGACCAGAGGGTAAAATACCACTATTAGGAAATTTTTCTTTTGTCTCTATGACAGACAAGTAAAGTACTGGATCCTTGTTGTTTTGTTTTCGTTTTCTTGCTTTGTCACTCAAGCTGGAGTGCAGTGGCACAATCTTGGCTCACTGAAACCTCTGCCTCCTGGGTTCAAGTGATTCTCGTGCCTTAGCCCCCCAAGTAGCTGGGATTATAGGCATATGCCACAACGCCTGGCTAATTTTTGTATTTTTAGTAGAGGCAGGGTTTCACCATGTTGGCCAGGTTGGTCTCGAACTCCTGACCTCAAGTGATCTGCTGCCTTGGCCTCCCAAAGTGTTGGGATTACAGATGTGAGCCACTGTGCCCAGCTCATGTTGTTTTTAATAAGTAGTTTGTTCATGTAGAAATACACAGTCTAGAGTTTTTCATTTATTCCAAAGATTTGGTATTCAGGAACACATTCTTTAATGAATCAAACACACATACACATTCATTTATATGCTGAATTATATTTATAGTATGTATATATATATGTGTGTGTGTGCATATATATGTATATATGAGATAAATCAAATGTGCAGTTTTTGTTTTACACAGTCGAATTGGAAAAGACATATTCTTTCCATAGAGACAAGACAGCTTTACCTTTTAACAGAGGTCATTCAAGCTTTTTAATCGTGAGCTCTTCTGGTGCCAAAGTCTCCAATCTTCTAGAATCCTGCAGACTGACTGATAACAAATAGACTTTGCCACTATGATAACTACATTTATTTTGAACACAGGAAACCCCACATTGAGTTTCTGACATATTTGATTAGGACTAGGAAGGCCATGGGTCCTTTTGCAACATAAGAGAAAAAAGAAAAAAGAAAGAAGCTAGTCCAGCCATAAAAATGTACAGATGATGCACACTTTCAAGAGATTTTTATTTTAGAACTTGATGATTTCTAGTAGTTTTCAGTTTTTCATTTAAAATATTCTAACAAAACCCTGAATGGTTTATTTTTTATAGAACACTCATTTAAATGGCCTCTAAAAGTATTGTGATTAAACATCTTAAACAGCTCATATTTATTTCTCACAAGAGGGCTCCTGACTAATCTTCATTATTTTAAAGCTTCATTTTCATATTTCAAAAAGTGTACATGGGCATTGTGAAATGGCAATTAAAGTTTTGATGTTTTTAATACCTAATTTAATTTGAATGCTTAAATATTTCAAGCCATCTACAGGGACTTAAATGTCATGTCCATAAGGAAGTTTTTTCTCAGGTTGAGTGATTCATTTAACACTTTAAAATGTAGTAAAAGTAAAAATTAATGGACCCTAGTTTACTTAATTTTTAAAGTAAGAGTAAAACAAAATATAACATTATAAATTCAATAAACATTGTTTTAGGTAAACTGTTTTATAATATGATATTGTTGGATTTTTAAAAATTAGACAGTAATTTTACTTAGCATAACATGTACACACTTTTGAAAAAATGGAAAGAAACTGCTACTGTTTGACACAAGTCATAATTAGTTTTTATTTTTCCTTTAACCAAAGAAATATTTATTGACTGCTTGCCATGTACTTGGTATAGTGCTAGGTACTTGAGATCCAATGGTACAGATTAAAAGTTCATGGGAGTGAATGAGTTCTAACAAATAAAAACATAATTGTGTAACTTCAATCCCTAATGAGTGCTATAAAGGAGAAAAAAAGAGTAATGCAGCAGAGAATAATTGATGATCTTTGTGTTTTAAGAGGTTACAGATAACCTTACAGAAAAATTATCATTTTTATTGATATCAGAAAGGTGAAGACAAATTATGCATGTGAAGAGGAGGAAGAATATGTATTGTAGGATGAAAAGGCCCTAAGTTTGAAATTGCTCAGAATGTCAAAATACAGAAAGAATATCAATGTGTCTAGAATATAATGAACATGAAGGGAGGAGGTATAAAGAAAGCTTTGTATGACATGCCAAGATTTTTGAATATTATTTTAAGTCCACATGAAGTTATTGAAGGGTTTTAAGCAAGAGAATGATATGTCTGCTGCATTAAAAATATCTGTTACACAGTAAGGTGACTACAGCAAATAACAATGTTGTATATATTTCAAGAAGGTTGGAAGAAATTTTCAATGTTATCACCACAAAGATATCATAGATATTTAAAGTGAAAATATAATATTCACTCTAATTTGATTATTATTAATGTATACAAACATTAAAATGTCACATTGTACCCCATAAGCATGTACAATCATTATCTGCCAACTATAAATAAAACTAAAACTGGTTGCTACATGGAGATTAGAATGGGATGTGAGAGTAGTGGAAATTGGCAAATAACTGTGGAGGTGAAGGTCTCTTAATATTTCAAAGCAGAAGATTTAGGTGGATAGAGTTTACAGTGCATTTTGTAACAGAAGTGATAGGATTGGATGATGCTTATGTAGAATGAAGTCAAGTTGAAGGTATCAAGGCGATGCCTGGTTTCTCTTTTGAGCCACTGATGTGCCTGGGGTGGAACATATTAGAGAAGATGTAGGTTTTTAAGAGAATGATAATGATTGTGGACATACAGTGTATTGTTTGAGAAGCCTGGGAGGAATCTTAGAGGAAATTCACATGGGTAATGTATGAGGAAATTGAGAAAGAAGACTAAGACTCACAGACGTGCTTTAGTACCATAGGTGTGAGTTGCCACAATACTTGAAGAAAATGAGATTGTCCAGGGTAAAATGTAAGGTGGACAACAGAAGACTAAATTTAGATTTAAAGGAAAAATCCTTTTGGAATTTCATAACCAATCTCTCTCTTTCAATATTTAATTCATGAATATAAACTTTGCATAAAGGAATATTTCATTTGCAAGAGTAGAATGATTTTATATGTGATTTTTTTTTTCCAACGGACATTTTAATCTGGCAAAATAATTAATTTTCCCTTGGAATTTGATAGAACGTATCTATAAAACCACATGGGTCTGAGAATTTATTTTTTAAAAGAAAATATTTTACTATAAGTATAATTGATTTAAAACTAAAACTAATGTCTATTTAATTTCTTTATTTCTTCTTCTACTGATTTTGAATAAGATATCATTCATTTCAACCACATGTTTAAATGTATTATTAAACAGTCATTCATAATTCTTTTCCACTATTTTGCTTCTGTATTTATATTTACTGATTCCCTCATTAGTTATAATAATTCACTTGTGGATTTTTCTGAGCTTATCTATATAAAGACAAGACACTACCTGACACTACTGACATTTCTCTTTCTCTGTTTCTTAACCTTAAATATTTTATTTTGTTTATTATCATATTTTTATAGTCCTGCCTGAGCCCTTCAGTACAGTCTAGTGTAGAGGCAGAAATAGTCATTATCATATCTCATTTCTGAATTTAAAAGGCAAGTTTCAAATTGTCACCTCTGAATATGATCTTTGCTGTTCATTTTGGTAGATACCCTTTTTCATCTTAAGGAAGTGCCTTTTTACTGGAATCAGTAGTGTGCATGCTTATGTTTGCGTCTCCAGAAATAACTGCATGTCAGCTATTCCAACTGAGGAAATATCTGAGGAACGATAAAAATAGGGCCTTTTGGTTGGAATTATTCATGCTTTGTTTGACTGGTGGCATTTGGATTCTTATTCCTTTTTAGGTAATAAAATTTATTTTTTCTTCTGAAGTTTATATTTTTATTGTTATGTGATTTTTTCTGTGGTATATTTATGTGCAGATTGCTTTTAGTTATCCTTGTTGACACTTACTTAATGGGCCTTCTCAATCTGAAGACTCATGGCTTTCTTCATTTCTGGGTGATGGTCTGGGGCAGTAATGATTTTAGGCTTGGGCAAGAAGACACATTGTGCCCTACACTATAAAAATTTTCACTAAACATTTTCTCTAGCTGTGTTTTTACAACAAAAAGAAGGCTGCACTTGCCCACTTGGGGGCTACACTCCACCTCTAGATGACACTTCTAGATCACAAATCTAGATCACACTTCAGGGTACCTGGGAACCTTACATTTCCATTTCAAATAGCCCCAGCATACTTTTGGGATATGTGCAGCCCTCTTAACTCTTTCTTTTTTTTTTTTTTTTTTTTTCACTGTGTGTCTCTTTTTAATTTCAACACTTGGAAGATACTATGAAATGATTCCCTTATTATCGGGGTAAATTCAACCAGACATTGGGCAAAATTCACCTCCAATATTTCACATAGGTTCTTTTCTATTTTCCCTAAGCATTGGCCTGTTTGAGAAATAAAGGGACAGAGTACAAAAGAAAGAAATTTTAAAGCTGGGCGTCCGGGGGTGACATCACATGTCGGTAGGTTCCGTGATGCCCCACAAGCCGCAAAACCAGTAAGTTTTTATTAGGGATTTTCAAAGGGGAGGGAGTGTATGAATAGGGTGTGGGTCACAGAGATCACGTGCTTCGCAAGGTAATAGAATATCACAAGGCAAATGGAGGCAGGGCAAGATCACAGGACCACAGGACTGGGGCGAAATTAAAATTACTAATGAAGTTTCGGGCACCATTGTCATTGCTAACATCTTATCAGGAGACAGGGTTTGAGAGCAACCGGTCTGACCAAAATTTATTAGGTGGGAATTTTCTCATCCTAATAAGCCTGGGGGTGCTTTGGGAGACTGGGGCTTATTTCATCCCTACAGTCTCGACCATAGAAGACAGCCACACCCAGGGGGTCCATTTCAGAGGCCCACCCTCAGGGGTGCATTCTCTTTCTCAGGGATGTTCCTTGCTGAGAAAAAGAATTCATCAATATTTCTCCCATTTGCTTGTGAAAGAAGAGAAGTATGGCTCTGTTCCACCTGGTTCACCGGTGGTCAGAGTTTAAGGTTGTCTCTCTTATTCCCTGAACATTGCTGTTATTCTGTTCTTTTTTCAAGGTGCCCAGATTTCATATTGTTCAAACACACATGCTCTACAATTTGTGCAGTTAACGCAATTATCACAGGGTCCTGAGGTGACATACATCCTCTTCAGCTGACAGGATTAAGAGATTAAAGACAGGCATAGGAAATCACAAGGGTATTGATTGGGGAAGTGATAAGTGTCCATGAAATCTTCACAATTTATGTTTAGAGACTGCAGTAAAGACAGGCATAAGAAATTATTAAAGTATTAATTTGGGGAACTTACAAATGTCCATGAAATCTTCACAATCCACATTGTTCTGCAATGGCTTCAGCTGGTCCCTCCGTTCAGGGTCCCTGACTTCCTGCAACACTTTATTTTTTATAATTTGATTTTATATTAGATTCAGGAGGTGCTTGTATGTGCAGGTTTGTTACATGGGCAGCTTGCATAATGGCAGAGTTTGGACTTCTAGTGTACCTATCACCCAAATAGAAAATATTGTACACAATAGATAATTTTTCAGACTTCAACCCCTCTCACCCTCCTCCCTTTTGGAGTTCCCAATGCCTCTTATTTCCACATTCATGCCCATGTGTTGCTGAAGCCAGCTCGGTAGGGGAGACCCTAACCCAGCAGCACTAGAGAAATTAAAGACACACACACAGAAATATAGAGGTGTGAAGTGGGAAATCAGGGGTCTTACAGCTGTCAAAGCTGAGAGCCCCGAACAGAGATTTATGCACGTATTTATTAATAGCAAGCCAGTCATTAGCATTGTTTCTATAGATATTTGATTATCTAAAAGTATCCCTTATGGGAAACAAAGAGATGAGCCGAAATAAAGGGGTGGGTCTGGCTAGTTATCTGCAGCAGGAACATGCCCTTAAGACACAGATTGCTCATGCTATTTTTATGGTTTAAGAATGCCTTTAAGTGATTTTCCACCCTGGGTGGGCCAGGTGTTCCTTGCCCTCATTCCAGTAAACCCACAACCTTCCAGTGTGGGTGTTATGGCCATCATGAACATGTCACAATGCTGCAGAGATTTTGTTTATGGCCAGTTTTGGGGCCAGTTTATGGCCAGATTTTGGGGGGGCCTGTTCCCAACAATGTGTATCCATTGTTTAGCTCCCACTTATAAGTAAAAACATGAACTCTTATCTATCCTTCTAAGGCTGACTGCTCCCTCAGTTTTTACTCTTAGGGTCAATGACAAAAGACATCTGCATGTTTTTCTTTCTTTCTTTGTTTTCCGTGACAGTATTGGCTTATACTCTATTAGCTAGTTACTCATTGCACTCAGATCTTTAGTTTATAATTTCTGTTAGACTATCATCAGTTTCTTTGTTTTGTTTGGGGATTTCATTTTTTCAATATGTAATAGGAAGTATTAGTGTGGCTTATCTATTAACCTGCTTTCAAGAAAACTGAAAGAAGGACAGTCTGTTGCTAGTAGAGTATGATGACCTAATCCCTTGGGTATAGATGAAGGCTACCCATTGCTCCTACACTTTACCAGCTACTTAGGGCAACCCTTTTTCTCTATATACATTTCACTCCAAGTATTCTCCAAAGGGAAAGGAGAGACCTAGGTCACAAATGACCTAGTGTACAGACGAAGTGTAGGTATCAGAGTGTTCATGTTTTGGCACCCTAATAGTCTTGTGTAACAATAGGCCTCTTTCATTTTTTATATTATTATGAATGCTCAACCTCAAATCAGTACTCTTTTTTGAAATATTGGTTTTTAGCATTAAGTAAATAAAGATTCTTTTGTTGGAATTTGAATTTCTTGAGCTGTGGTTTATTTATTTATTTTTTAATCCAGAAGACAAGGGACAATAAAGCAACACAGTTTAGGATCCTGCATTATCTACATAAAAGAAAATCTACACAATGTTTATAAAAATGGATCTCAGTGAAGTACATCATTTGCAAATTCAATGAGAAAATACAACGGGGTTTGTTTTTCTACTTTGTTATATAAATTTCAGGATGATGTTCTACAAACTTGGAGAATCAAGTGGCATCTAATATGGAATGATTCTTCCAGAAATTCACTCAAGATTTATCAGTTTGTAATGCTCACTCAAGAAATATCAGTGAATACTTCAGAAAGCTTAATTTCTTTACAACAGAAGCTTGTATATAAAATTTAATTTTTAATAAAACCTTTTCTCTGTATGTTGGCCTTTTTGTCCCCTGGGATCCCAAAGGCAATGGAATGCAAATACTATGTAAGAACAATATTCTGCTATACAACAGCACTTTAGTTTGATGACTACTTCAGTATGGTCAAAATGCATGATATGCCAGGATTTTTCTCTTTGAACATTTTCGTAACTACAGAGCTATTATTTGTAGTTTATTTAAACTTTAGTTGAGGATAGATTAAAGTAGCTTTACATTTATGATTTCTATTTCCATATTGTTTCTTCTTTAATCTTTATCTTGCATTTTTTTCTTTCGGAAACTTTTCACAACTTTGATCTACTGTAGCTTTTTTCCCAATGCAATTGTGAATTAATTTAAAAACTTTAATGTTCTCTCTACAAGTTATGATGATTTGGGGCAGAAAGGAGAGTCTAAAGCATGTGCACAATCCTCCCAGCATCTTTTTAACTGTGGAAATTTCTCAAAATGTTCCGTCTTCCTTGCAGATGCTAATTCTGTAGGTCTAAAAGGGGCTTCAGGTATCTGCTTTTTTTAAACTCCCCAGTGTATTTTTATGAAAAAGTACATCTGGCAAACATGGCTATAATGAACAAAAATCCAATTCAAATAAATAAAGTTAGGTTTCATTCCAAACTCTGTTACTTAAAGCTAGTCGCTTACCATCGTTGAAACATAGTGACTTCTTCTTTAGAAGAGTTTATCTACTACTCAGCTGAGAGCAATAAAATTGGTAATGTCTATGAAGCAAAGAAAAAATGCCTACAGTAAAGTTACATAAGTTATTTTCATTTTTTGTGCTTCCCAGATAAAGAAAAGTAATCCAGTTGGGGAACGTCATTGAAGCATTACATTATATGATCATTAGCTCTCAGATCTTGTATAGTAGAACCAGTGTCTGCCATTATCATTCATACAAATGTAATTGTCTATAGTTATATTAATTTTCTCTGATTTTTATCTAGTGCCTTCTAGGTAATACACTGCATTGGTTTGGAATCTCTCTACTTCTGATATGTGATGGACATTTTATTGGTGACCCATGGACACATTGATTATGCAACCTCAGGCTATGCCCACCCTGATTATACTTGCATTGGAAAGGTATCTCCAAAAGCCAAATCTGAAACAGAAAACAACAAAAACAAAGAGGGACTGAGGTAGACATGCCTCTGGTTCTAGCCTAACTTCTTTTTTTTTTTTTAAACATGTTACCTTATATCTCTATTTTTTTTTTAATGGTAAGTCGAAAAAAAACTGTAAGTTCAAAAATAGAATTTTAGATGAGTTCCAATTTTATCTGATACTTTTTTTCATAACCCATATAGTTATAATAAGATGTACCTCCAGTAATTTTGGCTTTGTTAAACTCTCCAAAGCTTATTATAAATTTCAAGTTTTTATAAATAAGTTTTCAATGTTTCCTACAGCTAGGGTAATCCGGTTACTGTAGGAAAGATTGAGAACTTAAATACACACCCACAACTCCACACACATATGCCTACATAACAAAAACATTGGCAAAGACAATTGTGAATACCTCAATGATTTGATTATATAAATAAGGTTCATATCTATAACCATATTATAGCTTTAATCCTCAGGCATTTAAACTAAAAAATACGGTATTAACCATCATACCATTCTTCATTCATATATTTATATATCAATTCTAATTTGATTAATTAGGAACTCTTTAGATAATAAATGGATAATCCTAATTCAATCTTTCATGAAACAAACCTTTTAATTCCATTGAAAGATTCACTAAAGATCTAAAGATACTGATGTTCTGCGGGGCTCGGTGGCTCACGCCTGTAATCCCAGCACTTCGGGAGGACAAGGTGGGCAGATCATGAGGTTAGGAAATCCAGAACATCCTGGCTAACACGGTGAAACCTCGTCTTTACTAAAAATACAAAAAATTGGCCACGCATGGTGGCGGGCACCTGTAGTCCCAGCTACTCCGGAGGCTGAGGCAGGAGAATGGCGTGAATCGCAGAGGCAGAGCTTGCAGTGAGCGGAGATCGTGCCACTGCACTCCAGCCTGGGAGACAGAGCGGGATTCCTCTCAAAAAAAGAAAAAAAACAAACAAACAAGATATTAATGTTCATTTGCAACAACTCACAAATATGAACTTGAAGAAATAATGTATTTTATGTTGTTTTCTTTTTAAATTTAAATCAATAGCTAATCATAAAATCAAACATTAATAAGGCCTCTATAATAAGTGTTATAAAAAAATCAAAGTTTGAATTAAGTATTTAGAATGCTCAAATTAAAAGTTAATGAAGATTAAAATGTTCTTAATTCTAATTTTCAATCTATTTGAAGATTATCCTTCCTCAGAAAGAAGATGAATAAATAGGAAAATTAAGCTGCCATTTTAAACAATAAAGTCATAAAAAACTAAAACCAAAAGATAATCTTAAAAATAAAAGTACTACTCAACTATTAAAGAGAGTGAAATAGTTTATACCCTGTGTAAAATGAAATAAAATAAACCAAATTGCTATGTTGGTGATATAATAAAATCTGCTCAGATATTTTATTTTTATGATTAATTAAATTATACATACTCTTCTCAGCATAAGTCAGCACAATATATGGGTATAATTATGCTAACAATGTTTATACATAATTTTATAATGGAATTTCAGGAAGTCATTTTTGGAGTCAAAATTTCAAATTAGTTTATGTAATATGAAAAGATAAATTACATATAGATGAAAAATTTTGTATGTATTTATACATTCCTCTGTATTAAAGATACACCTGTTTACTTAACAAGTACATATTAGTGTTTATTCTCTAGAGATATGTGTTAGTGCCTATATGATGAATGGCAATAAAAACAGAATATTAATATATTATCTGATACATCTATAAAATATCAATTAGAATCTGTATATCATTCTGTATAGGAAAATCATCTGGATAAAAATATCACTTCCACACAGCAAAATCTAAAGGTCCAAATTAAAATACACTATAATTTAGTAGAAACTTCACTTTAGTAGACACAGATTTAAAATTTCCATTGGAGCAAAATAAAACTATTTTGCAAGACATTTCCCACCATCTCCATCTCAGTTATTTATCTCCCTTTTCAAACTTCTGTACATTTATGAAAATGTGAGCTTCATCCCTAGAGAACCTACTGTGAAACAAGTTTCTGGTTTTCTTTCAGGCATTCTTATATTCAACTGTGTTGGCTAGAGGAAGATGTGAAGGGTATTTCATTCAGTCATTTTTTAACCATCATTGTCTCTTATTTTCTGAATATCTGTATAAACTTAATTTCTCTAAACTAGCTGTGAACATCCTGTTTTCAATGGAAGAAGAGCTCACTTCCTTCTTTACACAGAATGATAAAGACATCATTGATGCACTCAGACAACTTGTGTCTTCTACTTAAAACAAAAATAACAATTTCATTCCTCCCTTTTCTCATTCAGGCCTCAGGGTTACATATTTCTAATCTACTCTCGAGGACTTCCACTTCACTTTTACCTTCTAAGTAATCTGTATTCATTAATTCTCCTAGTTAACATTTTCTCTTGTAATTACTCCTTAATCTATAAATATTTCCAATTCTCTTTATGAATAAAAAAGAAGAAAACACTCCCTTTGATTCTTTCTTTGCTTTATCTCAGGAAAGCTTCTTAGAAAGAATGATGTGGTGTGTTTTCTGACACCAATTCTCTAACACAAGCTGGGTTTCTAACAATTCAGTTTAAATCTGACAACAACTACCCAGAGCTAGAACAGAACCCACAGGTTAAGGACTGAGTCCAACAAGACTGCTCCTACTTGAGACACAAGTTACAAGTCTCAGGCCATCTGTAATTCTAATCAACTGGTTATAAATCAGGAGTTTACATAACCCTTTCCTCGATTTCATAATTTGCTAGAATGACTCATAGAACCCAGAAAAGCATTTTACTTACACTTAGCAGTTCATTATATAGGACATAAATGAACAGCCAGATGAAGAGGTACATAGGGTGAAGTCTGGATAGCAAGTAATCTAAAGTGTCTGTTCCTCAATTTCCTCATCTTACAATGGTGATAGTACAGAACTTGCTTCATAGAGCTATTATGAAGATCACATAATTTAATAAATGCAAAATGCTTGCAAGGAAAATAGCTAATTATGGATTAGCCATTTCTATTGGTGGTGCTATTAGGCAATACAATGAGGAAATTCAGAGCTCAAGGTTTCAGTCCAAGGAGTTTCAATTACAGTTCCATCACCTATTCATTTCGTGATCTGCCACATATTTACTTGTAACTGAGCCTCAGTTTTCTGATATATAAAAAAGAATTTTTTTTTTTTGTTTGTTTGTTTGTTTTTGTTTGAGACGGAGTCTTGCTCTGTGGCCCAGGCTGGAGTGCAGTGGCGCGATCTTGGCTCACTGCAAGCTCCGCCTCCCGGGTTCACGCCATTCTCCTGCCTCAGCCTCTCCGAGTAGCTGGGACTACAGGCGCCCACCACCACGCCCGGCTAATTTTTTGTATTTTTAATAGAGACGGGGTTTCACCGTGGTCTCGATCTCCTGACCTCGTGATCCGCCCGCCTCGGCCTCCCAAAGTGCTGGGATTACAAGCGTGAGCCACCGCGCCCGGCCTAAAAAAGAATTTTAACAACCTACAACTCATCGAGTTCTGTGATAATCTAATAAATTCATCTATAAAAAATACTCAGTAATTGCAACTATATAATTATTATAGTCATCCAAGATCATAGGTGTAAAATGAGATTATTTTAATTCGCCTTTCTGTGATTACTGGTAAAGTCGAGAATCTTTGCATAAAAATATTGACAGGTTTACCCAGAAGACAAGGAAAATAAACACACCTGAGGATCCCATATTACCTCCATAAGAGAATGGGGGTTTGTTTCTCTACCTTGTTCTACAAACTTTAATATAATGTCCTACATACTTCAAGGGCTGATCTAAGGACATTTTAGCAGTTCTCCCAGAAATACCTTATTTGACAACATTGCATTCAGAAATAAACATGGATCAGGCTGAACAAGTCTGAAGAGACTGCAGGTTATGTTTGAAGGCAGTGTCCACATCTGAATAACCTGATGTGATGTGTTCATATTGTGTACTTTAGAGATATTTGTGACCCAGTGAGGTGCCTTTGTCATATATCAAGATGAGGCTACATGGAGGATCAGCAGAATCAGTAAACTTTACTTGTGTTACTCAAGGGACTCTGTGAAGGTTTTGACCTCAATCCATTTCCACCACTGACATAAGTCAATAGACGGTTCTCTATCTGTTCATGGCCTTTGCACATGTTTCTGTGGGATTACTTGTCTCTTTATTTCTATATTTTGAACAAGAACTCTTTGTTATATGCATATTCTTCCAGCCCAAGTCTTGTCTTTACTTTGTTTGTCCTTTACCTTCAAAAATGTTTTGACTTCAATGCAGTAAAATTAACCAGTGCTTTTGCTGATTGATGTCTTGTAATTTTAGTATTTTGCTTTACTTTTCCTTTAGTACACTGATGATATAAAGATTTTCCTTCCATTATTCTAAATAAATTGAAGCTTCATTTTCATAGTATATATTGAATATATATACTGAATATATGGAGTCACATTATATATTCAGTTCATATATTGTTATCAATATATCAGGTTTTTAAAATTAAATGGCAGTGCTTGGGATGTGTAAGTCCTACATAAGTATTGCCTGTTGTACCAGATGCTGTCAGGGTTCTGTCTGTGTGCCCCCAGCCTTTCCATGTGCACTGGTCAAATTCCCAATGCCTCTATATGCATGTTTTGTCTATGAAAAATTTTATTGGATTTGTTGGGAGGCCAGTGCATTGTACATGGCAGGCGAGAAGTACCAGGGAAATCTTACCAGGTGAGATATCAATACCCCCAGGAGAAATTTTCCACAATATTACTCCAGAGAGGTTTCTGACCCTTCAAACCTGTATTTTACAGTCAACATTTATTAGAGTTTCTGGTTTCTCTGTACCAGTAGTGACCTTTTGGCTTGGGCCTATTGTGTAGATTCTCAACTTCTTGTCCAGCAGCCAGTATAGTTAAACGTTCTGAGTTCACTAGAAGCAGTAGAATGTCTCATCACCGCTCTACTGTTTCCCATCTCTACAATTTTCCCCCTCAACTCTTGCTTGATTCAGCAGCTGTCCCATGTGTTCAACCATATGATTTTAAATTTTATGTAGATTTTCTAGTTATCTGCAACAATTACGTTACTCTACCATAATATACATTACCATAACCAGAAGCAGAGGTCTCAGATTCTTTTTTTAAGTTCTGGGGTACATGTGCAGGATGTGCAGGTTTGTTACATAAGTAAACGTGTGCCATGGTGGTTTGCTGCACCTGTCAACCCATCACCTAACTATCAATCCTAGCAAGACTTAGGTATTTTTTCTAATGCTCTTTCTTCCTCCCACCCCACCTCCTGATAGGCCCCAGTGTGTGTTGTTCCCCTCCCTGTGTCCATGTGTTCTCATTGTTCAGCTCCCACTTATAAGTAAGAACATGCAGTGTTTGGTTTTCTGTGCCTATGTTAGTTGGCTGCGGATAATGGCTTCCAGCTCCATCCATGTCCCTGCAAAGGACATGCTCTCCTTCTCTTTTATGTCTGCATAGTATTCCATGGTGTATATGTACTACATTTTCTTTATCCAGTCGATCATTGATGGGCATTCAAGTTGATTCCATGCCTTTGCTATTGTGAATAATGCTGCAGTGAACATATATGTGCATATATCTTTGTAATACAATGACTTATATTCCTTTGGGTATATACTCAATAATGGGATTGCTGGGTCAAATGGTATTTCTAGTTCTAGATCTTTGAGAAACCACAACACCATCTTCCACAATCGTTGAACTAATTTACATTCCCACCAATGGTGTAAAAGTGTTTCTGTGTCTCCACAACCTCACCAGCATCTGTTGGTTTTGACTTTTTAGTAATTGCCATTCTGACTGGATTGCGATGGTATTTCATTGTGATTTTCATTTGCATTTCTCTAATGATCAGTGATGGTGAGAGTTTATTCATATGTTTGTTGGCCACATAAATGCCTTCTTTTGATAAATGTCTGGTCATGTCCTTTGACCACTTTTTGATGGGGTCGTTTGTATTTTTTCCTGTAAATGTGTTTAAGTTCCTTGTAGATTCTCGATTTTAGACCTTTGTCAGATGGATAGATTGCAAAAATTTTATCTGACTCTATAGGTTGCCTTTTTAGTCTGATGATAGTGTTTTTGCTGTGCAGAATTTCTTTAGTTTAATTAGATCTCATTTGTCAATTTTTGATTTTGTTACAATTGCTTTTGGCGATTTTGTCATGAAGTCTTTGCCTGTGCCTATGTCCTGAATGGTATTGCCAGATTATCTTCTAGGGTGTTTATTGTTCTGGGTTTTACACTTAAGTCTCTAATCCATCCTGAGTTAATTTTGTTTAAAGTGTGAGGAAGGTATCCAGTTTCAATTTTCTGCGTAGGGCTAGCCAGTTCTCCCAGCACCATTTATTAAATAGGGAACCCTTTCTCCATTACTTGTTTTTGTCAGGGTTGTTAAAGACCAGATGGTTTTCTATGTGTGGTTTTATTTATGAGTTTTCTATTCTGTTCCATTGGTCTATATGTTTATTTTTCTCTCAGTAACATGTTCTTTCGGTTATTGTAGGCTTGTACTATAAAGTCCAGTGCTGTGATGCCCCCAGCTTTGTTCTTTCTGCTTAGAATTGTCTTGGCTATATGACCTCTTTTTTGATTCCATAAGAATTTATTTTATTTTATTTTATTTTTTAATTATACTTTAAGTTCGAGGGTACTTGTGCACAACGTGCAGGTTTGTTACATATGTATACATGTGCCATGTTGGTGTGCTGCACCCATTAACTCATCATTTACATTAGGTATATCTCCTAATGCTTTCCATCCCCCCTTCCCCAACCCCACAACAGGCCCTGGTGTGTGATGTTCCCCTTCCTGTGTCCCAGTGTTCTCATTGTTCAGTTCCCACCTATGAGTGAGGACATGCGGTGTTTGGTTTCTTGTCCTTGCGATAGTTTGCTGAGAATGATGGTTTCCAGCTTCATCCATGTCCCTACAAAGGACATGAACTCAGCATTTTTTATGGCTGCATAGTATTCCATGGTGTATATGTGCCACATTTTCTTAATCCAGTCTATCATTGATGGACATTTGGGTTTGTTCCAAGTCTTTGCTATTGTGAATAGTGCCACAATAAACATACGTGTGCATGTGCCTTTATAGCAGCATGATTTATAATCCTTTAGGTATATACTCAGTAACAGGATGGCTGGGTCAGATGGTATTTCTAGTTCTAGATCCTTGAGGAATCACCAAACTGTCTTCCACAATGGTTGAACTGGTTTACAGTCCCACCAACAGTGTAAAAGTGTTCCTATTTCTCCACATCCTCTCCAGCACCTGTTGTTTCCTGACCTTTTAATGATCGCCATTCTAACTGGTGTGAGATGGTATCTCATTGTGGTTTTGGTTTGCATTTCTCTGATGGCCAGTAATGATGAGCATTTTTTCATGTGTCTGTTGGCTGCATAAATGTCTTCTTTTAAGAAGTGTCTGTTCATATCCTTTGCCCACTTGTTGATGGGGTTGTTTGTTTTCTTCTTGTAAATTTGTTTGAGTTATTTGTAGATTCTGGATATTAGCCCTTTGTCAGATGAGTAGATTGCAAAAATTTTCTCCCATTCTGTAGGTTTCCTGTTCACTCTGATTGTAGTTTCTTTTGCTGTGCAGAAGCTCCTTAGTTTAATTAGATCCCATTTGTCGATTTTTGCTTTTGTTGCCATTGCTTTTGGTGTTTTAGACATGAAGTCCCTGCCCACGCCTATGTCCTGAATGCTATTGCCTAGGTTTTCTTCTAGGGTTTTTATGGTTTTAGGTCTAACATTTAAGTCTTTAATCCATCTTGAATTAATTTTTATATAAAGTGTAAAGAAGGGATCCAGTTTCAGCTTTCTACATATGGCTAGCCAGTTTTCCCAGCACCATTCGGCTATCTTGGAACAGCCCCCCGATTCCATATGAATTTTAAAATAGTTTCTTCTAATTCTGTCAAGAATGTCAATGATAGCTTAATGGGAATAGCACTGAATCTATAAATTACTTTGGGAAGTATTGCCATTCTCACAATATTGATTTTTCCTATCCATGAGCATGGGATGATTTTTCATTTGCTTGTTTCCTCTGCAATTTCCTTGAGCAGTGGTTTGTGGTTCTCCACGAAGAGGTCCTTCACTTCCCTTGTTAGCTGTATTCCTAGGTATTTTATTCTCTTTGTAGCAGTTGTGAATGGGAGTTCATTCATGATTTGGCTCTCTGTTTGCCTGTTGTTGGTTTATAGGAATGCTTGTAAATTTTGCATATTGATTTTGTATACTGAGAATTTGCTGAAGTTGCTTATCAGCTTAAGAAACTTTTGGACTGAGACGATGAGATTTTCTAGATATAGGATCATGTCATCTGCAAACAAAGATGATTTGACTTCCTCTCTTTCTATTTGAATACCCTTTATTTCTTTCTCTTGCCTGATTGCCCTAGCCAGAACTTGCAATACTATGTTGAATAAGAGTGGTGTGATAGGGCATTCTTGTCTTGTACTGGTTTTCAAGGGGAATGCTTCCAGCTATTGCCCATTCAGTATAATATTGGCTGTAGGTATGTTGAATTTTATCGAAGGCCTTTTCTGTTTCTATCAATACAATCTTGTGGTTAAGCAAGCATGTCTTACCATGGTGGAACAGAAGAGAGAGAGAGAGCAAAGGGGAAAGTGCCACACACTTTTAAACATACCTATCTCATGAGAACTCACTCACTATCACCAGAAAAGCAAGGGGGATATCTGCCCCCATGATTCAGTCACCTCCCACCAGGCCCCTCCTCTGATACATGGGGATTACAATTCGAGATGAAATTGCCTGGGCATACAGAGCTAAAGCGTATCATTTAGTTTAGCATATAGAAACCCCAGATGCTGATCAATGTCATAGTTTCAACTAAACAGAGACAGATTACCTTTTTTGACCATATTATTGAATCTCCTGATGGATTTTCTTGTTATTGTTGGATATGACAAAGACTAACATGAAGAATATTCTGTTAGAAAGTTATTCTTCTTTCAGAGACTCTCTCGCTTATAGTCTCAGCAAACATTTGCACACAACAAATACATATTCAATTATAATGTAAATATGCACTAGGGTGCAGTAGGAATATAGATATACTGCATTTATTATAATAACTGCTCTGTGTTTAGTGCTGTGTACAATATGATCCCCAAATCTTTTACAAGAAATAGTTCTCTTCAATCTTCTCTGGTGGGAAAATTTACATAGTGATGTAAAAGTGAAATAAATAGAGGAGCAATACAAAAATAAATGGAAGATATATTTCATATAGTTATTTCCCATTATGTAGATTAAATTAAAATAATTGGGAAAACTCTTATTTTGTATATAATACAGTAAAATTACTGTCTTTCCTTGATTTTTTAAAACCTCTTGTCTATTGTGTTTTATCTCTATACATGCATGTGTAAGAATTTGCCCACTCTTCTCTCACATTATTAACAGGGCCAGCACTTATCTTTAAAATATATACCTACTTTCTGTCTTAAATTAATGTTTTGAATTCACTCAACATTCATTCAGAAAATACATAATAAATACCTACTATGTATTAAGTGCCATACTAAAGTTGGGAACATAAAAAAAAAAAAAAAAAAAAAAACAGTGTCCCTGCTCTGAAGGAGCTCACAATTTGAAGATAGACATTAAGAAAACTCTATTAATTGGTGATACACGCCTTAAAAAGAGTATGTGGCCATTAGAGATTGTTCAAGAGACCCTTAACAGAGGATTTGATTTTTAATTCATTCTGAAAGATGAGTGCTGTGCCAGACAGAAGACAAAGAATGTGCATAAGCACTATGCTATGAAAAATATATTTTTAGAGCATGTTGCAGTTTAAGAGAGAAGCCATTGGTGAAACTCCTGTAAGTACATAAACTAAAAATTTAACTGTTCACGTGATTGAAGTGTGATTTTTCATTTGTACATTTAAAGTTTTAGATTAATTGTAACATTAATTTTAAGAACAACATTGTTTCAAAATAAAACATATTTGTATGTGCTAATACAAAGTAGAGAGAAGGATCTCAGCCAATTATTAGAAAAATCACAAGTTTCAAAGCAAACTATTAGTAACAGTCTCTTGAAAATCGATTTTAAACTGTGATAATGCTTATAAAACCTATCTCAAAGGGGAACTGGAATCACACGGTCATTCTCTGACTATTCCCTCCCCATTACTCTTCCTGGCGTCTACTGACCGCTATTCTACTTTCCATTTCTATGAAATCAACTTTTTAGCTTTCACATGTGAGTGAGAAAATACAGTATTAGTCTTTCTGCCCTTGGCTTATTTCAGTTAACAAAATCTCCTCCAAGTTCATCCATGTCACACAAATGAGAGGATTTTTAAAATTATTATTTTGTAGCTGAATAGTCCTTCATTTTGTAGAAATACCACATTTTCTTTATCCATTCATCTATTGATGGACACTTAGATTGATTCCATATTTTGACTGTTGTGACTACTGATGCAATATAGGTGGGAATGCAGATCTCTCTTAGAAATGGTGATTTTCTTTCTTTTCGGCATCAGGCACTGTAGTGGGATTGCTGGATCTTATGGTAGTTCTATTTGTAGTTTCTGAAGGAACTTCCGTACTGTTTTCCATAATGGCTGTACTAATTTATATTCCCACTAACAGTGTATAACAGTTAATTTTTCTCTGCATCCTCATAAGCATTGGTTATCTTTTGTGGGGCATAACCTTCTGAAAATATCAGATTCTAGACTCACAAAGTTACCTTACTTGCTTGTACATTTACTTAAAATCATACAGGAATGGTAGAATAAACTTAATTTGAAATGCAGAGTATCCAAAAGGAAAATTATTTTGTATATGTGTTCATCAATGTAATTTCTTCAATGTTACCTCAAATAATGTTTCATTTGTTATGTGACATGGCTCAGATTTAGCCACACTCACTGTACAAGAGGTGAAGAGTCACAAATGATTGAATATAACTCTAATTCTGACTCTGTGTAATTAATAGCCATTCATCACATAAATTATTTTCTTTGGAAACATTCATTTACGTATGAGAATTGGAGCTTCCCTTCTGTTCACTTAATATTTAATGTTTTTATCCTCCCATCTCATTTTCAGTATTGACCTTCGTTTGTCCATTTTATTTCAGAATAGCAAGGATGGCCCTCTTCTGTCATCTTAGCTTTTATCATCCACTGTCATATTTTTAACTGTTAGAGATTTATGCTGCACCATGCAGTGATTGATTATATTTAAAATGAGAACAGCTGACAACGTGATAGCTGTTTACAAATTTCCTCATTTACAACAGGAAAATTTTATAAAGAGGAAAGTATCATTATATCTTTTTCATGATATTTAGTGTCCCTACCATTTGCATGACATCTTTGACTTTTACTAAGTTTTAAGCTTTATTATAATGCATTTATCTCAGACCTAATTAGCACACACGCCTTTCCCTCTCTGAATGTCCTTGGGCCATGTCTTATAGTCATAATTTCTATAATTAATTTAACCCATTCATTGTTCATGTCAGTGACAACATGATACTGACTATAAAAAACTTTGTTAGTCAGAAATGGCTTGGGTTCTGACCCATCATCATGCTAAGATTTCATGGACCTTTAAAGTGAATGACTTGAAACCTACACATGATATTTTTATCTTTGTGCAACATGTGTCACATTTGAAATAATACTCTATAACAACTACCTCTTTGCCGATTTAAAGGACCATTAGTCTAACAGATGTAATTACTAATTTTTATAACTAAGTTAATATGTTAAAGCTGTGAATGACACACTGCTTTCTAAAGCTAATTAATAATAATATGATTTCTATTAGGGTAATATCTCTCTAAGATGTATAAACAGGACACTGTACTTTTTGGTCTATATTAGTAACCATTTATCACATTATTAGAACACAGTATTAACATGTGCACACTTACTGTTTTTATTTTCTCTGGACTCCTAATGAAACACACATTTACATTACTAATATTTTTGCTATTACTAATATTTGCCTTTTCTACATTTTATAGAAACATTCTGAATATTTTCCACCTGAAGTTAGGCAAGTAAGGTGATTTTAGGGAAACACTGCCAAAAACTAGGAGATCTCAGATTCATGGCTGCTCTGTTGCAAACATGCTTTATGGCCCTAAGCAACTTACTTCAATTCTCTGAAACCAGATAAAATTAAATGAAAAAATATATATCTTGGGAAAAGTAACCCATCAAGATATAGTAATGTACATGGAGGTTTTGGTAATTTACAAAATTTACTTTCCTTCTGAAAGGGTAAAAGAAGATACCAAGGAGTGTAAAGATGCCTGAATGTCACACTTTAGGCTAGAGAATATATAGATTGTGATTAGCTTTAAGAGGATGACCATTATCTTACTATGCTTACATTTATAGTTCTTATCACAGTTTCTGCCTGCATTAGTTCCTCTTCAGGAGTTTGCTGATCACTTTGTGATTTTGCTTTGTGAGTCACAGTCGTAAATGCCAAATTCCTAGATAGCATAGAATGCAGTCGTTTATAAGCTATGTTTATTTCCAACTACACTAAAGAATTCCAAACTTTTTTTTGCAATTTACATTAAAAACTCATGCATAACTTCTCTGATGAAAAATATCAGAAAAGTCTTTCCATGTAGCAGTTCTAAAATAATAGGAATTGTAAAAGATATACAAATGAAGATTTTTGATATTTTGAATTCGTATCTTTATTGATCTTCAGAGTTAGATTATTTTTTGAATAGTGTTTGACAATGTATTTTAAACAAATCTGCAAACCTGTACAAAATGTTAGATTCAGGTACTAAATAAATATCATCAGAGTGGCATAAGAAAAAAATAATTTGCCTTGTCATATCTGATATTAAGTGTTCTTTTCAAGAGTGATCCAATGATACTCTGATCAACACTTAATTTTTCTCTAGTATAAATTCAATGTAAAGGTAAACTAGCCACACATCTTTTTAAAATCAGAGTAATTATATCCTGAAGCCACAATAATATTTACTCAGCTCAGTAGTGTGTGCCTCTGATGTAAACAGAATATTCTTGATTTGCCAATAATAATCTCTTGGTTATACCGAAGTAATTGTTTTTGCTTCTAAACCAAAATGACTAATTCTAGTAAATGAGATGCTGGGTATAATGTAGTATAGGAAGTTGGTGCAGGACATGAAAAATTTAAAAGGCCTAGTTTAGCACACCATTTAACATGTCTCAGCTGGGTAAAACCAAAATTTTGTTTCTTGCAAAGAACTGATGGATGTCAAAATGATGTTTTCTTGAAGAGTAAACTTTGGTCCAAGGACAAATAAAAAAGTTCCATTAATTTTTGTTCAGGAAAAATGTTTTTTTCTCTCTCTCTAAAAGCTTTATTTTTCTGACAAAAAGAATATTACAAGAAAAGGGGTGTGTGTGTGTGTGTGCGTGGGCACTCACGCGTGTGTGTATGCTGTGTATAACAGGGACACTAACTATCTTTCCTTTGTGAATATTTATGTTAAGTGAATAAAATACTTTGCCCAGTTAAAAAGAAAGATAAACTTTAGTATATGCTTATAAGCATACAGAAATTTAAACACCTAATATATAAAATAAAACATGTAATCATGTACACAGTTTGTGTACCATATATAATTGAATATGTTCAGAAACAATACAATTGTATTGTTGATGCAGAAATTATTTAAGGTCTAATATCCTTCATTCAACAAAACCTTTGGCAACTCTGTGTCATGTACTACCACAGGTACTTGAGATATAGTGTGATACAACCTTCAAAGATTTCTGTTAGCAATAATGAAGTTAAGTGATATGAGAAAGTGTTAATTTCTATAGTTACAGCAGATAGTGTAATGTAGCAAAATCTGTATCTTACAGGCTTCTGACAAATATTACTAAATTACTTCAAAGAAGATATTTGCCCCCAATTTGCCAAAGTGTGCCATATGTACTAATGATATCCTTGTCTATACTGAGTTTTTCCATTATGTGAATTAATGAGCCCACAGCTATGAAACTCATTATTTTACGTGTCCAGTTTGCCTTTAGATTGCCTTGGGCCATGGACATTTTAGCATCTTATAATTTGATTGCCTTCCTTGAGATATTTTTAACTGCTGGTCTTCTGCCTGGGGCTGGCTGGGGTTCACAGTGTTATCCATGGTGGACATCTCATCCAGACAAATATCCATGTGGGCCCTGATACCCAGTTCTCCTCCTCAGGTAATTCTTTGACAGTTTTCTCCAAATGTGGAATCAAAGAGATGTCTTGAGGAGCTCTGGATGTCACTCCTATGGATCATTCTAGACACTGTGGCTGGTTCCAGTTCCAGAAAAATGGGCTGGTAAGCAGATCACTCTACTGGCTGTCATGGTACTTTTTTCACAGGATCGAAAAAGATTGAGCCACCAAGATGGTACTGTCATGCTGATTTGGGTCAACTCATTTATACAGAAAATAGTTCAGAAAAAATTAATTTTCCAGGATCCCAGGCCTTGTATGAACTGATTAGCTTTTCATCATTTTTAAATAAGAAATATAATATTCACATTTTTTTAACTTTCTTATAAATTAGTTTAACTAATACCCCCCTTCTATGCTCTTCTTTATTTTTAACGTCTTTTGTTATAGTTTATACTGAATTCTCAGGAGGTAGAGGAAATATATGTGCTCATTTTTCACCTTAAATAAGAAATTACTCCTTTATCTTACCAATAAATTTTAAAGTTTGCTCAAGTAATTTTCGAGAAAGTTTCTAGTATTTTCAACAAGAAAAATTATTTGAGTGCACATTGTCACACCTAAAATACATAAAATTCACAACTTTACTGTGTCATTTCAGTAACCTTAGCTGTGTTCTTAGAATAGGTTATAACTCATTGAAATGAAGCACAATTTCCAGCATCTAGGTTACCATGGGAGTCAGAACCTAAAATACTTTAGGCTGTATTTAGAAAGAATGAAACTGGGATGCTGGAGAAACTATATGTGACATATAATATACTGCCTCTACTCCTTATAGAGTCAACAGCAATGAATATAAAACCATTTATGAATAATAAGCAATAAATAATATAATAGTGAAGAATAATAAAGAAAAAAACAGAAGGAGACGTAATTCTTGCAGGTATGTATTTAATACATTCTAGCTAGTTGGAGGATATAGCTGATGCTTTCTCAAAATACTTTTAGGTGATCCCTGGGCAGGGGACAGTTTGGGATGTTCAGCCTTTTAAATACCCCAAATTATTATTATATTAATGAAAGAAATTTGTGTGTGATGTATGTGGATATTTCTGTGTGTGTGTGTCTGTGTAAACAGATGTTATTTAATTGCTTTGGAACTTAAGTTTCCTTTAACAACTTGAAGAAGCAATGCAAATCAACCTGATACTTAGTAGAGGACGGACAGTGATATGGTTTGACTCTGTGTTGCCACCATATCTCATCTCGAATTGTGATCCCCGTAATTCTCATATATCAAGGGAGTGACCAGATGGGAGGTGATTAGATCATGGGGGCAGTTTCCCCCATGCTGTTCCCATGACAGTGAGTTCTTACAAGATCTGATGGTTTTATAAGGCAGTTTCCCCTGCTCTTGCATATGCTATCTCGCCTCATCCACGTAAAATGTGCCTCTTCTCCTTCTGCCATGATTGTAAGTTTCGTGAGGCCTCCCCAGCCATGCAGAGTTGTGAGTCAAGTAAACCTCTTTTCTTTATAAATTACCCCATCTCGGGTAGTATCTTTATAGCAGTGTGAGAACAGACTAATACAGATAAGAAATTACTGAAAACTCGGACAATGATGACTGCAACATGGTAGTATCTATTATAGTTGATGAAAAGGAACAAAATATAGTTTAGGAAAAAAAAAATTAAACTGTTAAGATAGGATTATTTCAACTGCAGGTATTTTGAAAAGAGAAATACTGAAGAGTGATAGAAGGGGACTACAAATAAAATGTGGACTATAAAAGCACAAACGGCACTGAGAGGGTGATCTTTATTTCAATAACTGTCTTTAGAAGGCTTAATTGTGCCAGATACTGTGCTAAGCCTTACAACACCACTGTCATCAAGACAGATTAGGCCCTGCCCCAAAGAAGCCCACTTTCTAATAGAATAAGTTGCTGGGACTAGGTAAGCTCTCATTTGGTCAAAAATATCAGTGCTCTAGAGTTTCATATGAAAATATGTGTCCTGAACTTCCATTCGTCCTGTTCAGACACCTTTTTCCCAGGAACATTACAGTATTGTTAAAATAACAATACTATTGTAATTAAGCCCACATATTATTGACCACTCAATCTTAGTTATTTGCTGATTCCATATTTACAGAATTCAGCTACTGGCTAAAATCTATTTGTAACCCCAAAGTCAATGCTCATGACACTTCTGAGGTCATTCACAGATGTGTGCCTTTACACAACGGTGAGAAATTTGAGTCATCCCAGAACCATATTTTCAGTTTTAGTCCAACAAAGTGATGCACTACCTTCTTGCTTCAGCTATCATACTGCAAACAAATGTTTTGTTGTGTTTTGTTTTTCATGGTCTTGGACCAAAGCATAGTGCTGAAATGCTGCCTAGTGTTCCTAAGCACAAGAAAGCTGTTATGTTCCTTAGAGAGAAAATACAGGTGGATTAGATAAGTTTCCTGCCAGTATGAGTTACAGTGCTGCTGGCTGTAAGTTCAGTGTTAATGAATCAACAACATGTATTAAATAAGTTATCTTTAAGCAGAAACACTATGAAATAATATATTGGTCAGTTGATTAATTGGCAAAAATCTAACCCAGTATTTTACCTAAAGGCAACGATTAGGTATTTGCTAATTAATGCTCCCTGTAACTTTTTAAAAAACAACTACAGCAAACAATGGAGGTTGACATTATATTGAGTTTCCTTATAGTTCATGCAGCTATAAGCAATAATACAATAATTGTGTTTGATGTTAACTTACAAACCCTATTTTTTGAAATGCTGGTAAAATTAGTAATTATTGCCCCCATCAACAAACCCTCAGTCCCCTAGCTTAGTCAGGGCTATAGGATCTTGCTTTGAGTCTTATTCTTTTCTTGTGACAATTTATTAATAATTTTTATGTGCAGATTCTGTTCTATTTTCCTTATTGCCCAAATCCCATCCCACTATGGCTGTTTCCTAATGTTAAAAGTAATTTATTTACTACAGAGATCTTTGGATTTCCTTTTCTTTAGACAGTGGCGCTTTGTTTGTTTATTAAAGTAATGACTTTCTGCCTCAAGTACATAGACTTTATCAGTGGTGTTTCTATTACTGTCACTATTTCTCTTCTTAATTGCCCTGGCAAAGAAATCCATGCAGACAATGAATTCAGAATGAGCAGCATCCTTTATATGCAAACTCACCCAAGGTGCTTTAGAAAAACATCTATGAATGCCCACTATTTCTCAGATAAAATAAATTTTAAAGATCATTTTAATTTTAGGCAGAAAGAAAAATTATAAAAGATCATACAGGCTGCTATCTTGATAACCTTGTGCCATTTATATTCAAAACCTCTTTACTCTAAAATGGTTTTTTGTCTCTTTCGATAAAATAGCCCTTGGAGATTCCATAAAACAAAGCACAGGCGTGTAAGAAAATCTGGAAAAGCCTAAAATCCAGAATAAACTATAGATTGTGTAAAATATTAGGCAACCAATAAAGATCAGTGGATGAAGGGATAAAGAAGATATGGTGTATGCATATACACTCAAGGGAATATTATTCAGCCTTAAAAAATAAGTAGATACCGCTATTCTCTTTTCCTCTTTTTTTCCATAATACTTTTAGTCATATTCCAGGATAAATATATTACTTATAAATTTGTTTAGTGTTCATTATCACCTAGCAACTGTCAACTTCATGAGTTCAGGGATAGTGTCTGTTTTTATCATAGAATGCCTGGCTCCTAGTAAACTCTTAATAAACCACTTCCACCTCTCTAAGGTCAGATAAATTATAATGTAAAACACTTTACGTATGATATGATATGTAAATTCCAGCTAGAAAAATATTTTTTGAGGAACACCCAAGTTTGGTACATCAAATATTTTAATGGTTTTTATACTTATTGATAGAGTTGAAGACAAAGGCATTTCTTTCTTATTCAATCTTTAATATTGGTGGTAGTACATAAATAGATTTTAAGAATAGTTTTATGAATCTTTGAAGTTCATTTAAAGTGTGCTTAAAAATTGTTTTCTATATCCTTATATTTTGTAATTCACTTCAGAACACACATTCTGTGATTACTACTTTAACTAAAAATCAGAATAAAACCATGAGGTTTTATCGAATAATTACTAAAACAAGAATTATTAACATGAAAATGTTAATGAATTACTGCATATATCTAAAAGTATATAGATTATAAATAAATGAATTTTCACAAAACAAATGCATTTATATAAGTGACATTCAGATCAAGAAATGAACATTATCTTCACCAAAGGAGCTTCTCTTAAATCCCTTACAAGTCACTATCCCCCAAAAGTAAATTCTACATTGACTTCTAACACTAGATATTTGTCTGTTATAAATTTTTCATACTTTACATAGATGATATTGTACTTTTTTGTTTCTGAATTTTTTTCCTGAACATTATCATGGTGAGATATATCCATGATTTTGCATGTGGCAACATGAAATTGAGCATTCTTATTGTGATAGAGTATTTCATTTAATGAATACTACAAGTTATCTGTTGAATACTACTATCTGTGAATACTAAAAGTTATTTGTTGCATGATGTTTGGGTTACATCCAGTTTTTGACTAATATTATGGTGCTCCTATGTGTAGACTTCTGCATATCTTGGGTGAGTATATGTGCACTACTCTGTTGAGTATATCAAGGAGGAATTTCTGGCTCATAAGGTATACACATAGATTTAGTAGATATTGCCAAATTACTTCCCAAAGTGTTTTCACCAATTTGCATTCACTAGTAGTATATAATAGTTGCACTTGCCACATATCCTTGTTTTTTGGTCTGTCTAACAAGGTTACTGTAGTATACATGGCAATTTTAATTCATGTTCTTCTAAAGACTAATCAGCATTTTTTTACATGCAGTTGTCATATGGGATGATTTTTATCTTCAAAACTGTCCACTTACTTTTTTTGCTTATTTTCTATTTGTCGCCCCTTTTTCCAAAAAATTAAATTAATATACATATTTGAGATATATAATATATACATAATCTTTCACTCTATATTTGGATGCTTTCTTTCTTAAAACTGTATTTTGAAAGAGAG
The DNA here is from genome assembly GCF_009828535.3 of Hylobates moloch. Taxonomy (NCBI): domain Eukaryota; kingdom Metazoa; phylum Chordata; class Mammalia; order Primates; family Hylobatidae; genus Hylobates; species Hylobates moloch. The sequence goes on along the minus strand of NW_026652297.1, from coordinate 5,584,122 downwards.
AATCTATACTATAATGTAGCCAGATTATGATATTTTTTCCGTGGGGATTTTCCTCCTTACTCTCTCAGGCTTCTAGGAGTAAACAGATTGCTTGTCTTGCATAGAAAGAGCAAGCTAAATATCCTCTATACAAGAAGCTAAGCCCCCAGTGTGCTTGGTTGTGACACTAGATACCTGACCTCATGGGGCAAAGTTCTTGGGCAGCTGATGTTAGGCCTGAGTCTGGATTGTGATCTCTGAGGAAACCAAGAAACTGAGATAACCTTAAATTAACTGACAGAGAAACGTAAGAAGATGGCAGTGTTTGAAATTCAAAATTAACTTCAGAAATTGGAACTAAAGATGACCTTTTCCCCCCATATTCAAATACATCTTTATGGAAATACTTTTTAAAACCATGCTCTGTAACACTATCAAATTCATAGGCTCTAACCAAGTTAACCTTGTCTTTACTACAGATCCCTTCATATTGGTTTTCATTATGCTTCATCTGAAGGAGAAATAGTTGAATGTTCTAAATTTACTTGTGTTTCAAAACTGACTAATTATAGGCTCATAAATATTTTTTGGGTAGGTGGAAATTAACTACTCTCCCATAAACGGCTCAACAGATTATGATAAAACAAGTCCCAAAACAAATTTTCTGCCACACATGCAACATTTATTAATCATATGTTTATTGGCAAGCAAGCAGAAAAAAATTCAAATAGTTTGTTCATCCAGCTTGAGTAAACCTTTCAGGTATCCTGACCACATCTTAAAGCGTTCATGTCAGGCAAACCCTCAGCCTTCCAAAGCCAGGCCCCACTTAAAAGGAACAGAGTGGCAAGTTGGATTAAGTAAAAACACACCCAACTGTTTGCTGTCTTCAGGTCCATCTCATATGGAAAGACACTCATAGGTTCAAAGTAAGGAGTTGAAGAAAGATCTACCATGCAAATAGAAGGCAAAAAAAGAGTAGAGGTGAAACAGACTTTAAACCAAAAACAGTTAAAATGGACAAAGAAGGGCATTACATAATGACAAATGATTCAAGTCAACAGGAAAACTAAATTATTCTACATATATATGCAACACAAATTGAAGCATCCAGATTCATAAAACAAGTACTTTTAGACCCATGAAAAGACTTGGACAACCACACAATAACAGTGGGTGATTTCAACATGCCGCTGACAGTGCTAAACAGATCTTTAAGACAGAAAATTAACAAATAAATGCTGAACTTAAATTGAGGTCTTGATTAATTGGACCTAATAGATGTCTATAGAATACTCTACCCATCGAATGCAGAATATACATTCTTCTAATTGGCATGTGGGACATACTCCAAGATTGATAACATGCTTTGTGATAGAGCAAGTCTCAATAAATTCAAAAATATAAAAATAAAAATTATACTAACCATGCTGTTGGACCACATGGAATGAAAATAGAAATTAATTACAAGAAAATATCTCAAAGCCACACAGTTCCATGAAAATTAAACAACTTGCTCATAAATAACTTTCAGATAAACAATGAAACTAGGGCAGACATTTAAAAAAATTCTTGAAAAAAAAATTAAAACAGAGACACAACATGCCAACGTTTCTGGGATGCAGCAAAAGCAGCAGTATGAAGAAAGCTTATAGGGCCAAATGCCTACATCAAGCAATTCGAAAGATCGCAAATACCTAGAGGAACTAGAAAAATAAGAAGAAACTAACCCCAAAACTAGCAGAAGAAAAGAAATAACTAAAATCAGAGCAGAATCAAACAAAACTAAGACCCAGAAATCCATAAAAAGGATCAACAAATGAAAAAGTTGGTTTTTTGAAAGGACTAGCAAGATTGACAGACTGCTAGCTAGATAAACCGAAAAGAGAAAGGGAGAAAAGCCAAATAAGCACAATCAGAAATAACAAGGGTGACATTACAACTAATCCCACAGAAATATAAAAGGCCCTTAGAGACTACTATAAACACCTCTATGCATACAAACTAAAAAATCCAGAGGATGTGGACGAAACCCTGAAACACACAACCTCCAACCTCCAAAGATTGAAACAGGAAGAAATTAAAACCACGAACAGACAGAGTTTGAAATTCAATTAGTCATAAAACAAAATGTACTAACCAAAATAAAGCCCTGGGCCAGATGGATTCACAGATGAATTTTACCAAACATACAAAAAAGAGCTAGTACTAGTTTTACTAACGTTGTTCCCAAAAATAGAGGAAGCAGAACTCTTTCAAAATCATTTCTACAAAGTCAGCATCACTTTGATACCAAAATTTGGCAAAGACACAATTAAATTGCAGCCCAATATTCTTGATGAACATAGATGCAAAAATGCTCAACAAAATACTAGCAGAATGAATCCAGCAGCACATCAGAAAGTTAGTTCACCACAATCAAATAGGCTTCATTCCTGATATGCAAGGTTTAACATACACAAACACAAGGTTCAACACACAATATCATAACATACATAAATCACCAAATATTATTTACCACATTCACAGAATTAAAAACAGAAACCATATGATCATCTCAATAGACGTGAATAAAAAGCTTTTGATAAATAAAATTCAAAACTCTTTCATGATAAAAACCTTAAAAAAACTGGGCATCTAAGGAACATACCTCAGAATAATAATAGCCAACCATAACAAACTCACAGCCAACATCATACTGAGCAGGCAATAGCTGGAAGCATCCCTTTTGAGAGCTGGAAGAAGATGAGAATGCCCACTCTCATTACTCCTATTCAACATAGTACTGGAAGTCACCAAAACAATCAGGCAAGAGAAAGAAGTAAAAGGCACCCAAACAGGAAAATAAGTCAAACTATCTCTCTTCACTGACAATATGATTCTATGCTTAGAACACTTTAAAAGATTCCATCAAAAGTCTCTTGGAACTGATAATGATAAAGTTTCAGGATACAAAACCTATGTACAAAAATCAGTAGCATTTCCATACACCAATAGTGTTCATGGTGAGAGCCAAATTAAGAATGCAATCTTATTTACAATAGCCTCAAGAAATAAAATACCTGGCCGGGCACAGTGGCTCACGCCTGTAATCCCAGCACTTTGGGAGGTCGAGGTGGGCGGATCACAAGGTCAGGAGATCGAGACCATCCTGGTTAACACTGTGAAAATGCATCTCTACTAAAAATACAAAAAATTAGCCGGGGGTGGTGGCAGGTGCCTGTGGTCCCAGCTACTTGGGAGGCTGAGTCAGGAGAATGGCATGAACCCGGGAGGCGGAGCTTGCAGTGAGCCCAGATTGAGCCACTGCACTCCAGCCTAGGCAACAGAGCGAGACTCCGTCTCAAAAAAAAAAAAAAAAAAAAAAAATGAAAAAAATTAAATAAAATACCTAAGAATATGTCTAACCAGGAAGGTGAATGACCTCCACAAGGATAGTTACAAAACACTGCTGAAATCAATTATAAATGGCACAAACAAATGGAGAAACATTCCATGCTCATGGATTTGGAAGAATCAAATCAATATTGTTAAAGTGGCCACACTGCCCAAGGAAATGTACAAATTCAACATTGTTCCCGTCAAACTATCAACATCATTTTTCATAAAATTAGAAAAGAAAACTACTCTAAAATTCATATGGGTGATGGGATTAATTGGGCCCCTGATATCTGCATCACACAATACACTCATGTAACAAACCTGCACATGTATCCACTTAAACTAAAATAAAAGTTAAAAGGAGTCATAGGAATGTCAGATACTTTTTGCTTAATGTGGAGGGATAGGGAAAAGTGTGAAGATTATCAAATTAACTAACATATTCAAAACTACACCAAACTGAGACTCTTTGTTGCATCTAACAGATTTATTTATATCTAAAATAACATAATGAAACAAGGAAAACAAGACTTTCCTGAGACGGTACATTTATACTGAGGTAGTAGAAGAACTCTCTCATTTAATTAACATTAAAACAACAATAAGAGACAAACCTAAAGTTCTGATTTGGTTATGTGCCACACTAAGCATACCCCTTAAAATGAAAGGAATGTCTGGGTCCCAAATTTGATTTTTCTGCAAGTATTTTCTTTCCCATCAATGATACTTCACAGCCACTCCCACCTGCATTGTCATTTTAAGTTTCCTAATGTTAAGAGGAGGCTGAGAAATATAACTGAATTTTAGAATCCATAGACTCATTCATCTCCAGCTAGCATCTTAAAGGCTCTTGCAAAGTGTTTGGATATCCCACACTGAATTTTCCTGATCTGTTTACATTCAAGCCCTCTGCAACAAGAGATGCCCATTGGCCATCTTTTAGACTTTGGGAGTATGACTGGTACTGGATCAATGATCCACTCTTATTAGCAAGGACCTGCTGTAGAGACACTTGTAGGCTTTGGATGAAGACTCAGCACTGTTTGAACAGTGAGGCTTGGCTTTCTAGCAGAGGCGGTGATTTAGAGGGGGAGTATGGCCTCAGGGTGGCCACATACTCGACCACAGGAACTCCACCTTCTATCTAGACAGAATTCCTTAATTTTTATGAAAGGGCCTTTCTTGCCTTAGACTAAATACTGCACTTGTGTTGTGCTGATTCAATTTGCCAGGTATACAAGTAACAGCAATTTAAAAATTTGCAACAGCCATTTAGAAAACATTGAAGCAGAAGCTTCTGTAGGCAGTACAAGTAATAAGAACGCTTGTATATTAAGCTGATGACTTTTATTTTCCAAAACTCCCCTAATATTCCTTAATTTTATTCAGATACTCTCATTTTCTTTGTATTACTTCAAATATACTTTTAAATGCACTTTAAAACACTTCCTTCTTAAAAAGTCTTATATGATGTTGGACTAAATATAATAAGATAGGCAAACTTTGGGTTAGAAAACAAATTACTGCTTTATATTTGTTCTACGAAAACACTGATGTGTGTTTTATATGTGATTAAATAGACATTTTTTGCCATTTAAGATCAAATTGTTCATGTGCCCAGGCTAACAACTTCTAGACAAAAACCAACAGCAACAACAGTAATAATAATAACTGAGAAAAGAAAAAAAAAACAAAGAAAACATTTGACCATGAAGGGATAACTGATGAAATTATATGGCACTGGATCTTCAAAGAGTGAAAAGAAATTTCTCTTTATAACCTTTTAATCATTAAATGCAGCTCAGATAAATCATAAATGACAAATTGTGATTTTTTTCCATATTGAGTGAAAACTGATAGTGATTTTTATGAAATCTCATATGTGTAAAAGAATAAATATTTATATTTACATATTAAGTGCTGCTGCAAGAATTATATTAACTAGAATGCCTCCACGCCTATATTACATATGAGGAAAATGAGCTAATTGATGGCCGTTGTTGAAAAGTTTTAAATATACTCTGTTACATCGTGTTACATAATGTATCACTTATATTATTAAGAGAGTTGATGTAGTATAGATTTAGCTATTAATTCAAAGCATACAAAAATCTACAGTTAAGAAGTGTGTTGTGCAGTGCAAATAGTTATTATTGTTCAAATACAATAGATGGCCTCAAATTGAGTTTGTAAGATGAGGGCATTGACTGACAGGAGCTAGCATATCAACATACTGAATTCTAGAGGCAAGTTTATTTTTCCTTTGAGAAAAGTAGTTCTTATAGTTTGTCCTTCCAGAAAAGATGGGACTTACTATGTTGTCCTTTTCCTGACTTTACGGGTCTTATGGGGAAAATCTATAAGGAACTCTTTGGAACTCATTCTCAATATAGGGTGGCAAATATATGTTAAGTACTGTTATAAAATTAATGTTAACAATATAGCACATCTTCAATACAATTATAACCTTTCAAATATTTTGATGTCTATTAATGTTGCATCAGTATCATCATATTAAAATTGACTCAATTTATATTTGATTTTAATTTTTCATTTTCAAATACAATGTGAAAATGAATGGATTTTTACAACAGCCTTGTAAAGAAGACAGAAATATTAGGATATAGTTATTAAATTGAATTTCTATACAATGCTTTATATAAAATGGATTAGGAGAGATAATAAAAAGAGATAAAATGTAACTGTCTAATAAATTTATTTTCAAGTGAGCATTCATTTCCTATTCTAATATAAATCTGAGCTTTTTAAACATTTTTCCACGAAAGTTAATTTAATTTTAATTACCAAGTAAGCAATGTTTTTTTGGAAGAAATAAATTCTAAAATTTTGGTGACAAAAATTTTATCCCAGATAAGAAATATTAGCAAAAATATTTTTAAAAAAACATATAAACATTTTCTATGTTTAAGGTGAATTAATCGCCCTAACTTTATGCTAAGAATCTTAACACTTGAGAAGCTTGCAGATACTAATCACTGCCTTTCTTGAGGGTGTTACGTATGTGTTGTATTTTTATTTTTATTCACGTCTTTAGAGAGTGAAAGAGGAGCAAGACAGAATAATAACTTAAGGGTGTCCTTTAGCACATAACTTAGCTGCACATATATGGAAAAGAAAAGGTACATGATAGGCACAAGACATATTGTGCTTTCAATTTCAATGCCATTTAATAGCCAGAAGAACATTTAGAAAATCAGTCATATAAAATATTAAAAGAATTTTGATGCTAATGAGGGTGGAAAAAGCTGTTGAGGTCAGAGTAAGTACAGTTACATGCTGTAACTGCATTATAAAAATAGGGAGGAACTGTGACGTTTAAAACATGTCTGCAACTGCAGTTTAATCTCCATATAATCTAAGTAATTATTTAAAAAAAATTTTCAATCTACACACTTTCAACTGAAGTCACTCATGTGACCAAAACCCTCCAATGGCTTTCTGTCTCATTCAGAGTAAATTCAAAGTCCTTCCCTGTGCTTTCATCTGCCCTGTGCCGTCCTCCTCGACCCCCTTTCATGCATGTCTTTGAACACACCACATCATCTCAAGCCTCAAGGACTTTGTCCCAACTCTTTTCTCTACTTGTAAGTTTCGGTTGTTGGCCAGATAAACCCAGGACTCAATCCCTTATTTCAGTTAGTACTCAGTCAGGAATACAGAAACCTCTCTGTATAATTCAAGCAGGGAGAGATTTCAGTGCAAGCATATGGTCACAGAAGAAATGAAAAGACTAAAGCAGCAAACCAAAACGTAGGGTACTATTGAAAGATTTAAACCTTTACCATCTGTGATAGGCAGAACAATGTCCCTGAATCCCCAAAGATGTCCACGTGCTCATTACTGGAACTTGTAAATATGTTGTATGACTATGGCAAGGGGAATTAATATTGCATATGTAATTCGAAATGCTAATCAGATGACCTCAAAATAAGGAGATTGTTCTTAATAATTAGAATGTTATTGTTAGAATGTAATTGTTAGGTCATTAGGTCAAATGTTACTATCACAATGTAATCACCATAGTTTTTATGAGTGGAAGAAGGAGTCAGAAGAATCAAAGTCTACAGACCTAAAGATGCTGCTCTGCTGATTTAGAAGAAGACAGCAGGTGTCAAGAAATGGAGCAGCATCTGAAAACTGGAAAAGTCAAGGAACCAATTCTGCCCTAAAGGCTCCAGAAGGAACAGGGCAGTACTGACACCTAGCTTTCAGCCTAGTGAGAACCATTTTTAACCTCTGACCTCCAGAACTGTAAGGCAATAAATTTGCATTGACTCAAGGATGAAATTGCTGCTAAATAAGCCTATGAGCCCACATATCCTTCTGACCTGGTGACTGGCTTAACTATATACATATAACAATAGGTCCTATAATTTTTTTAATTTATGGTAGTTTTGATTATTATAAGTCACTTCACATTCATCAGGATTTTGCATTTATTTTTAAGGTTTTCACTTCCACTAATATGTTTTTGAATTTTAATGTATTCTGTTATCCCTGAATGCTCTACTAAGTATCAAACTAGTATGTGTCAAAACTTATTTTTATATAGTTTATACGTTATATAAAATAAGTTTATCTTACATAAGTTTATCTTACATAAACTTATTTTTATGTAAGTTTAGTTTATATAAGATAAACTTATTTTATATAATGTTAGACATTTTATTGGACATTCACAGATACTATAATTTTATTAATATCATTATATTAAATACAGGAGCTATTATGTTCTAAAAATACTATTGTATTTATGTTCTTTCCTTTTCGATATGCCTCACATAGGCTGCATTCTTTCCTATTCCTTATTTTTGTAAAAGGCCTACTATCCCTTGGAATTTTAAAATGAAAAGTCAGGCATATATTCTAACATGCATCATTCATAACCTACTGACTATTTTACATCTTAACTACTTCTTGACTTTTTCCCTTCTTCATCATCTTAAGCATCCTGACACTCACTATGCTAGTTCTGGTCATCAACTTTTCTTGCCTAGATAATTGTTTTTCTTCTTTGTCGTAGCATCTTCCACTTGCAGGTTTTTAAATAGTCATATTTTCTATTTTACTTTTAATTGACTTGAAATAATTATATATATTTACATGATATACTGTGATATATTTTGATACATGTATATGATATGTAATGATCAAATCAGGATATTTAGCATATCCATCACTGAAACATTTATCATTGCTTTTGGTTACGATCATCTCTTTTCTAGCTATTAGAAAATATATTATAAATTATTAACCATAGTCACCTTACAGTACTATAGAACCCTAGAACCTATTTCTCCTACCTAGCTGTAATTTTTTGTATCCCTTTTATAGTTTCTATCCTTCCCTGTCATCGTCAAAATTGAATAATTTTATTTTGTATCCTTTTGATTATATCTCACATTGTAAGTTTTTCCTTTAAAAGATAAAAAGCTACTACTTCCTAGTCACCCTTGCAGCTAGTATGCAGACATATTATCTAGATTTTGTCAATCAAATATATATCAAGTTTTCAGTTCTGAAGTTAGAAGTGAAGTGTCTGTTTTGCTGCAACAGGTTGTGACAAAAAGCAGCACAGCTTTCAATTTCAGGCTGTCCTTTTGCAGTCTTGAGTTGATTAGTATCAGTATCACGAACTGTCAGCCCAGTTTGTGGTGGTGTTCAGAGTATTCTCCAGTAAATGTAATCTTGAGCCTGTTTTTCTAGACATTTCAATGATTCTGTGAGCTAACATTTTTTACCAAATTCTTTTGCTGGTTATCTAGGCAGAAATATGCAGAATTATATGTATTTTCGCCATTATGACTGGGATGATCTTCCAAAAGCCTAATTCCAGTGTCAAACCTCATCACTGCTGAATTTCTTCAACGACCCACATGCCGGGATGAAGTTCTGGCTCTTTGAAATTATATCCAAGCTCCTCCATGACACAACTTCAGCTTTGGTTTCTGTCCTTTCCTATTGTGTCTGACACATGACATTTTACAACTTCATGATTCTTTCTCTTGATATCTAAAATAACTTACTTCTTGATATCTAAAATAACTTACTTCTTGATATCTAAAATATTTTCCCTCCTCACTTCCACCGTCTGTCCTGCCAATCAGTAAGCTCAAGAGCTCCTCCAGGAAGCCTTCAATGTCTTTTTCTCAACCTGTTCCTGTTTTCTGCAAAGTGCCATTCTTCTGTGACCTCATAGCTCCCTGCATATTCTTCTATCATAAAATTATCTTTATTATATATAATTATCTGTGTTTATGTGCCTACTGTACACTTAGTGAGTTCCTTGATAGAGGCTGAAGATAAATTTGTGTATTTCCAACACTTATCAAGCACCTGTTATTTAGTACATTTCGTACATGAATGATTATCTTATAAGTATCAATATAACTACATGTGATTGGGATTACACTTATAACTAAAACAGAGAGAGGCAAGGATGTGGAAAACATCTTTCTCATTCCCAAAGGCATAGAAATCAAAATAAATTTATTTCTTTCGAGATGATGTGTGTGAGAGACATCCTGTGAACAAATAGGTTTAGAAAATATTGAATAATGCACCTTTTATTGCATATTTATTATATTTATTGACATCTTCAAAGTTCTATGAAATCGTGCAATATCAAAAATGTGTAACTTCAGTTTCTATTTTGTAGTGTTCCATATTAACAACTTAAGGAAATAGGGTTCCTAGGGACACAAATAGAATAATAGTGTAGAAGTGAAAACAGAGTCAGCCATGTGTCTCAGTATAATCTTTTTTATTTATTTATTTATTTATTTTTATTATACTTTAGGTTTTAGGGTACATGTGCACAATGTGCAGGTTTGTTACATATGTATCCCTGTGCCATGTTGTTTTGCTGCACCCATTAACTCGTCATTTAGCATTAGGTATATCTCCTAATGCTGTCCCTCCCCCCTCCCCCCACCCCGGAACAGTCCCTGGAGTGTGATGTTCCCCTTCCTGTGTCCATGGGTTCTCATTGTTCAATTCCCGCCTATGAGTGAGAACATGCGGTGTTTGGTTTTTTGTCCTTGTGATAGTTTACTGAGAATGATGTTTTCCAGTTTTATCTATGTCCCTACAAAGGACATGAACTCATCATTTTTTATGGCTGCATAGTATTCCATGGTGTATATGTGCCACATTTTCTTAATCCAGTCTATCGTTGTTGGACATTTGGGTTGGTTCCAAGTCTTTGCTATTGTGAATAGTGCCGCAATAAACATACATGTGCATGTGTCTTTATAGCAGCATGATTTATAGTCCTTTGGGTATATACCCAGTAATGGGATGGCTGGATCAAATGGTATTTCTAGTTCTAGATCCCTGAGGAATCGCCACACTGACTTCCACAATGGTTGAACTAGTTTACAGTCCCACCAACGTGTAAAACTGTTCCTATTTCTCAACATCCTCTCCAGTACCTGTTGTTTCCTGGCTTTTTAATTTTGGCCATTCTCACTGGTGTGAGATGGTATCTCACTGTGGTTTTGATTTGCATTTCTCTGATGGCCAGTGATGATGAGCATTTTTTCATGTGTTTTCTGGCTGCATAAATGTCTTCTTTTGAGAAGTGTCTGTTCATGTCCTTTGCCCACTTGTTGATGGGGTTGTTTGTTTTTTTCTTGTAAATTTGTTTGAGTTCATTGTAGATTCTGGATATTAGCCCTTTGTCAGATGAGTAGGTTGCAAAAATTTTCTCCCATTCTGTAGGTTGCCTGTTCACTCTGATGGTAGTTTCTTTTGCTGTGCAGAAGCTCTTTAGTTTAATGAGATCCCATTTGTCAATTTTGACTTTTGTTGCCATTGCTTTTGGTGTTTTAGACATGAAGTCCTTGCCCACGCCTATGTCCTGAATGGTATTGCCTAGATTTTCTTGTAGGATTTTAATGGTTTTAGGTCTAACATTTAAGTCTTGAATCCATCTTGAATTAATTTTTGTGTAAGGTGTAAGGAAGGGATCCAGTTTCAGCTTTCTACATATGGCTAGCCAGTTTTCCCAGCACCATTTGTTAAATAAGGAATCCTTTCCCCATTGCTTGTTTTTGTCAGGTTTGTCAAAGATCAGATAGTTGTAGATATGTGGCATTATTTCTGAGGGCTCTGTTCTGTTCCATTGATCTATGTCTCTGTTGCGGTACCAGTACCATGCTGTTTTGGTTACTGTAGCCTTGTAGTATAGTTTGAAGTCAGGTAGCATGATGCCTCCAGCTTTGTTCTTTTGGCTTAGGATTGACTTGGTGACGTGGGCTCTTTTTTGGTTCCATATGAACTTTAAAGTAGTTTCAGCATAATCTTGTCCATCATATTCAATGCTGGGGGGTGTGAGTCTGTTTTATTATTCCGTTATATTATACCTTTTTTGAATGTTCAGAAATATGCAGTTAAAATGTTTTATATGGAAAAGAGCATAGTGCTTTTAGCTCTCATCGGAATCAATGATGGCAATGCCAAGCCTGAGCAAAAAATATTTGACAGTAAACTTCTTTCTTTAATCTATTCATTTCAAATTGATTTTTCAAAATTGACCTATGCTGCTGTCAACAATCCTCACTTTAATACTGATTTGACTCAATGTCAAACAAACCAAATAAGCAGGATTCTGAAGCAGGGAAGTCAAGCTAACAGACAGTAAAATTGACATTCTTAAGAATAATTTGTTTTAAAATGCTGAATATCATAATTTTCATGAGTCTACACATTATAATAGAAGCTATATGTCTGTAAAGAATTGATTTCTTATCAAAATAAAAGCTAAAGTTATTTTTGAATGTAACTATCTTGAAAGTGTGGCATTTTTTTTTTTAAATTATATGTGGTAGCAAAGCAACTTTCATATAGTTTTTAATTTTACACTCTAGAGATTTATTCTAGAGATTGCTAATTGATTATCTTTCCATATATTTTACTTTTTAGCTATTGAAAATGGTCACCCAGAATAACACATTTCCCCACTTTTCTTGAAGCTAGATTTGAAGATATGACTACCTTGTGGCCAGTGGGATATAAATGCATCTTTTCTGTGTAGACTTCTGGGAACTTTTTTAGGAGAGCCCTAGCTACATCCTTTCTGGATCCTAATACCTGTAGTGAAGAGGAAACTTTGCACAATGGGGATAAGGATCACACCATACAGATGATAAATGATTACATTGGAAGAATCCAGGCTATAAAAAATTGTATTTTCCAAAAAGGATACAGCAAGATTTCAGATCTCAAATACTGTTCCAGAACCTACTGCCTGTGACAGTTGTTACTCCCCCTAAAGAGGCAAAATTATTTCCTTTCCACTGGAACCAGGGTCAAACTTTTTGATGGTCTCGATGAATAAAGTGTGGCACAAGTGACATTGCAAGACTTCGGAGAGTAGGCCATAAAGGGAAAGAAAGCTTCTGGGTTTCTTTTACTCCTGGGACTGGGCTGCCATGCTGTGATGAAGCACACATGAAAGAACATCAAGAGATGTTTAGATGAAATCCAAATCACATTTATGTGAATCCAGCCCCCAGCCTTTGAATCCTTCAGTTAACTTTCCCAACTTTTTGGAGTACAGAAAAATTGTCCCTACTGTGACTATCCAAATTTCTTGCCTTCACAATCTGAACATAATAAATTTTTTATTTATACCAATACATTTTGTAATAATTTAGTTGCAGAGCCAGATAAATTGAAACACTGGATTACCGGAGACTTTGTTGATTAGTGTTGTCAAACAAACTCTGTAATGAATCACTCTAAACTTTATTGTAAAAACAAATCAACATTATTATGTTTAAGCCATTGTTATCAGATTTTCTTACTTATAGCCAAAGGTAATCTTTCTTTTACTCAGTGATCTCTCTCATGCTCATAGGTACAACTGCCATGTGTAGACCCATTACTCAAATCTCTATCTTGGACTGACACCTTGCACATTCATATATTTGATTGCCTACTGATTATCTTTACTCTAATGTCTTACAGAAAGATCAGATACAGCATATATATCTCAACCCAAACTCATTAACATTTATCCACAATCTTATCTTCACTCTACATTCTGTACTTTGGTTAAAGGCACCATGAAACACCCAGTCAATCATAAAAACAGGGTACCCACTTGGTATTTGATATGGCTTGGCTCTGTGTCTCCACCTAAATGTCATCGTGTAGCTCCTATAATTCCCATATGTTGTGGAAGGGACCTGGTGGGAGATGACTGAATGATTGGGTTAGGTCTTTCCAGTGTTTTTCTTGTGATAGTGAATGGGTGTCATGAGATATAATTGTTTTAAAAACAGAAGTTTCTCTGCACAAACCCTCTTTGCCTGCTGCCATCCACATAAGATGTGATTTGCTCCTCCTTGCCTTCCACCATGATTGTGAGGCCTCTGCAGCCATGTGGAACTGTAAGTCCAATAAACCCTCTTTCCTTTATTAATTACCTAGTCTCAGGTATGTCTTTATCAGCAGTGTGAAAAACGACTAATACAGTAAATTGGTACCAGCAGAGTAGAGTGCTTCTATAAATATACCCAAATATGTGGAAGCTATTTGGGAACTGAGTAACAGGAAGAGGTTGGAACAGTTTGGAAGGCCCAGAAGAATACAGGAAAATGTAGGAAAGTTTGGAACTTCCCAGAGACTTGTTGAAGCTTTTAACAAAATGCTGATAGTGATATGGACAATGAAATCCAGGCTGAGGTGGTCTCAGATGGAGATGAAGAACTTGTTGGAAACTGGAGTAAAAGTGACTTTTGCTATGTTTTACCAAGGAGACTGGCAGCCTTTTGCTTCTTCCCTAGAGATTTGTGGAACACTGAACTTGAGAGAGATGATTTAGGGCATCTAGTAGAAGAAATTTCTAAGCAGCAAAACATTGAAAATGTCACTTGGGTGCTGTTAAAGGCATTCAATCTTAAAAGAGAAACGGCATAAAAATTCAGAAAATTTGCAGCTTGAAAATGCAATAGAAAAGAAAATCCAATTTTCTGAGGAGAAATTCAAGCCAGCTACAGAAATTTGCATAAGTAATGAAGAGACAAATGTTAATCCCAAGACAATGAGGAAAATGTCCCCGGGGAATGTTAGAGGTCTTCACAGCAGCCCCTCCCATCACAAGCCCAGAGGCCTAGGAAGAAAAGGTGGTTTTATGGGCCGGGCTCAGGGATCCCATTGTGTGTGCAGCCTAGGGACTTGGTGCCCTGTGTCCCAGCCACTCCAGCCATCGCTGAAAGGGGCCAGTGTCAAGCTCTGGCCATGGATTCAGAGGGTGCAAGCCTCAATCTTGGCAGCTTAAACATGGTGTTGAGCCTACAAGGGCACAGAAATCAAGAACTGAGGTTTGGGAACCTCCAGCTAGATTTCAGAGCATGTATGGAAATGCCTGGATGTCCGTGCAGAAGTTTGCTGTAGGGGTGGGGTCCTCATGGAGAACCTCTGCTAGGACAGTACAGAAGGAAAATGTGGGGCAGGAGCCCCTACACAGAGTCCTTACTGGGGCACCAACTAGTGGAACAGTGAGAAGAGGGCCACTGTCCTCCAGACTCCTGAATGGTAGATCCACTGACAGCTTGCACTGTGTGCCTGGAACAGCTGCAAACACTCAATGCCAACCCATGAAAGCAGCCTGGAGAGAGGCTGTACCCTGCAAAGCCACAGGGGTGGAGATGCCCAAGACCATAGGAACCCATCTCTTGCATCAATGTGACCTGGATTTGAGACATGGAGTCAAAGGAGATTATTTTGGAACTTTGACTGCCTCGCTGAATTTTGGACCTGCATAGGGTCTGTAGCCCCCTTTTTTTGGCCAATTTCTCATTTGGAATGGCTGCATTTACCCAATGACTCTACCCCCATTGTATCTAGGGAGTAACTAACTTGCTTTTGATTTTACAGGATCATAGGCAGAAGGGACTTGCCTCATCTTGGATGAGACTTTCGACTTTGGACTTTTGAGTTAATGCTGAAATGAGTTAAGACTTTGGGGGTGCTGTTGGGAAGGCATGATCAGTTTTGAAATGTGAAGGTATGAAATATGGGAGGGCCCAAGGGCAGAATGATATTGTTCGGCTCTGTGTCCCCACCTAAATCTCATCTTGTAGCTCCTATAATTCCCTCATGCTGTGAAAGGGAGCTGGTGGAAGGTGATTGAATCATGGGCAGGTCTTTCCCATGCTGTTCTCGTGATTGTGCGTAAGTCTCATGAAATCTGATGGTTTTAAAAATGGGAGTTTTTCTGCACAAGCTCTCTCTTTGCCTGCTGCCATCCATGTAAGATGTGACTTGCTCCTACTTGCCTTCTGCCATGATTGTGAGGCCTCCCCAGCCATGTGGGACTGTAAGTCCAATAAACCTTTTTTCTTGTATAAATTACCCAGTCTCGGGTATGTCTTTATCAGCAGTGTGAAAATGGACTAATACAGTATTCCTTCATGTTTTTCTTCCAGTCATATAATTCTTCAATCCAAAATTAAATTCTGTCAAATGAGAAACCTAGCACACTTTTGCTGTGAATGTAAATTAGTACAGCCACTAGGGAGAATAGTTTGGAAGTTCCTCAAAAGACTAAAAATAAAGCTACCATATAGTCCATCAATTCTACTGCTGGGTGTACAACCCCCCCCCAAAAAAAGGAAATCAGTATATTGAAGACATATCTGCATTTTCATGTTTTTTTTTTTTTTTTTTGGTAGCACTATTCACAATAGCCAAGATTTTGAAGCAATCTGTGTCCATCAACACAGGATAAAAAAATGTGGTGCATATTCACAGTGGAGTATTAATCAGCCATAACAAATAATGAGATACTGTCATTTGCCACAACATGGATGGAACTGGAAGTCATTATGTTAAGGGAAGTAAACCAGGCACAGAAAGACAAATTTCACAGGTTCTTACTTATTTAAGGTTGGAAAAATTTAAAAAATTGAACTCATAGGTATAGAGAGTAGAATGATGATTACCAGAGGCTAGGAATAGTAGATAGGGGGGAGGAAGGGTGTAGTAACGAGTACAAAAATGTAGTTAGATAGAATGAATAAGATCTAGTATTTGATAGCACAACAGAGTAACTACAGTCAACAATAGTTTATTATACATTTTAAAATAACTAAAAGAGGATTGCTTGCAATACAAATAAAGAATAAATGTTTGAGGTTATAGATATCCCATTTACCCTAATGTGATTATTATGCATTATATGCTGTATCAAAATATCTCTTGTACACTGTAAATATATATATCTACTATGGACCCACAAAAATTAAAAATAAAAAATTTAAAAAATATATTTAAAAACAAAACACAACCAAACTACATTAAGTTCTGTTGATTCCACTAAAATTTTCTCCCTTTTGGCAATACCCATTTTTCATATTTTAGTTATGTCTATTAATCTTTACCTACACCACCCATAACCATTTGCTGCAGTAGTTTCCCCATTTACACTATCATTGATCTATCCTCTCTTGTGCAGCTAGAGATTCCTTTTTTTTTTGAGATGGAGTCTCGCTCTGTTGCCCAGGCTGGAGTGCAGTGGCGCGATCTCCGCTCACTGCAAGCTCCGCCTCCCGGGTTCACGCCATTCTCCTGCCTCAGCCTCCAGAGTAGCTGGGACTACAGGCGCCCGCCACCGCGCCCGGCTAATTTTTTATATTTTTAGTAGAGACAGGGTTTCACCATGGTCTCAATCTCCTGACCTTGTGATCCACCCGCCTCGGCCTCCCAAAGTGCTGGGATTACAGGCATGAGTCACCGCGCCCGGCCGAGATTTTTTCAAAACAAAAATGTGAGCACATAAGTTCCCTAATGATAGTGCTCTGGCTTACATCTCCCATTTAATATTAGGTCATGCTTTCAACCATAAAGAACCAAGACTAATGTAGATAATCCTTCTCTGTATCATTCTAGCATCATTTTCATTTATCAACCACAGCATGTAACCTATAGTTACTTGTTTCTCTCATTCTTATGTGATATTAATAAATTATTGACTATATCTTTTCCCTCTGTATGCTCTAGCTTAATGCCTGGTACATTACATACACTCATAAATATTTTTGGAATAATTGAAGTATGTAACAGCCTACCATTTACCTAACATCTCAAAAATTATTTCTTATCCCTCCCTCTACTCTAATAATGAAAGAAATTATCAGATGCTTCTTTTGATTAAACAGTATTTTTTATCTATTATTTACTTCTATTGTACTTGCCTATGCATATGACAGTGTCCATTTATTTAATCCAGAGCAGAGGCAGATTTACTGTGAAGCTAATGAGGCTTAAACTTCAGGCCACTTAATTGCATAACCTCCTCTAAAGCCAGATATCTAATGTTTTCATAATTTGTATTCTGTTTTTCTAAACATATTTTCCTAACTTACATACCACACTAAACGTGGACTCATACCTGTTCCAATTATAATTTAGGTACCTACCATGTGACAGAAACTACACCATATGCATGAATATAAAAATAAATAAGTTTAATTTTACATATTTTCAGGAAACAGAATGTTCCATTTGCTGGAGATCATGCTTACTACATCCTACATTATCACGATGTCTCATAATGTCTAGCATCTCTACCCTGTTATTCATTCCCCTTAATACTAACAGAAAAATAGAAAATTAATTAAACTCTAATTTCGACATACTTTTTGGCCACAAAGCCTTTGATGCTGCCCCTTTCTAAATACTCTTTTATTATAATAATTCTATGTTCAAGGCAAACTAAGTTTTTCATTAGTAATCACCTGATTGTCTTTCTGTTCAAGTTATTTTTCTCCTTTCAGCATCAAGTTTTTATATATTGTTTCTCTCTAGAACATTCTCCAACACAAATTGGCAGAGTGAGTAACTGATTCCTTTGCCCTCTCAACAATTCGACCATACCTTTAGTATTGTGTTTATCCCACTGTGCCAGTTAGGATATGTCAGTTCGAATTGCACTCAGCTGCCTGAAAAGAATCCATTAATAATAGTGACTCTCTTGATTATTTTCCTTGTTCATTAGATCTTTTCTTCCGTTTTTTTCCTGCTCCTTGCCCAGGAAGGTATATATCTATACACTGCTTCAAATCAGCTCCTTTCCCCTCTAGATTTTAGTTGGGTCCAGTTAATTGGAGATGCCGGCAGGAAATTGTTCTCATTTTTTTTTTTTTAGCAATACAGTATTTTTAATTAAAGTTAAGTGCATTGTATTTTACAGTGTTATTACATGCTTAATGGACTAAAATATAGTGTAACTTTTACATGCACTGGGGAACCAAAAAAATGTGTGACTCACTTCATTTTTTAATAATTTCAACTTTTATTATAGATTAAAGGGTATATGTGCAGGTTTGTAGGTATATTGTGTGACACTGAAGTTTGGGATACAAATGATCCTATCCCCCAGGTAATAAGCATAATACCCAATGGATGTTTTTCCTTACCTGCAAGAAGGAGCTAAATATGCATACACATAAATATAAAGATGGGAACAAGAGACACTGGGGATTTCTAGACAGAGGAGGGAGAGGAGGAGGGAGATTGTCGTCTGAATGGAAAAAGTAGCCAGAGTATTTTCCCCTTTTATCTTCCTGCTAGGCCTTGGCAGTAGCTATGAAATTGTTGTTTGAATGCAAAAAGTAGCCCGAGTATTCTCCCCTTTTATCTTCCTGCTAGGTCTTGGCAGTAGCTATATCCTTCTCCTTATAATTTCAGATGTTGTTGAGTGACCCTTCTGCTGTAATCATAGCTCTTGCTTCTTATCATGTTCTGGTATTATCTGTCTTTTTTTATTTGTCATGTCAAGCAAAGGAGAGGTAATGACTTTCTATTCTTGCTGGATCTAGGTGCTTCATCATGTCCTCTTTGGTTCCTTTCACCTTGACCTCACCTCTGCAATAATTCTTTTTTTCCATTCATTACATTAAAAAAATTATCCCCTTGAGTGCACCATCTGCTTCTTCCTGCAAGAAATATTTTGGTAATTAGTATCATCTTGGACCCAGACGACAAGTGTCAAAATTGGATTCTAGGACTGGGTGGCTCACATATTTGATGAATGAAGAAATAATGTCTCTTAAATCTCATTTTCATTGACCTATCTAAAATGGACACTTGGCTGCAATGGGAGCAGAAAATGAAACTTTTATTCTAAGCAGTAATGATCCATGCTGATTAATAGGGTCTTTCCAAAGGAAAAGGAATGAATGGATAATTATTATGCAACTAGCAGATTTTGTCACATATGGTTACATGAGTATGAATCTAAATTCTCGAAGCGTCTGAAATTCTATAGCTATTTAAGTTCCCAGATGATTCCAGAAATTAGGAATTGAGAAATTGCAAAATTAGAAATAACACATTCTCTTTAGAACCATAAGGTTTTGAGCCTGTCACTTATGAAGGTAGTTGTATTTTATCTAAAAAGTGTGCATATGTCTATTGATATTAAATTCAAGGTACTTTCCTCATATTACTCATTTTTTTTTTGCAATGACAAGCACTTTTTACAGAGTTAAGAAAGAAAAATCACACAAACATTAAAAATCAAACAAAAGTTTTTTTCTGAAAATTATTCCCTTATTGATTTGGCATTAGATTATTTGGTATCAGCCTTTGCTTATCCATGCATATTACCAAATTGTACCAAGCTTTGAGAAATGTAAGAGATTATATTGTCTTCCTACAGAGAAGAGGGTGACATGATTATGTTCTTGGTATAAGAACATACATTTTGATTATAAAGTACTTCTTAATTTCATAAACATCAGAAAGTTGATTCCATGTGGAGCCAAGATGGCCGAATAGGAACAGCTCCAGTCTACAGCTCCCAGCCTGAGCAACACAGAAGACAGGTGATTTCTGCATTTCTCTTTGAGGTACCGGTTTCATCTCACTAGGGAGTGCCAAACAGTGGGTGCAGGACAGTCGGTGAAACGCACTGTGCACGAGCCGAAGCAGGGCGAGGCATTGCCTCACTCAGGAAGCTCAAGGGGTCAGGGAGTTCCCTTTCCTAGTCAAAGAAAGGGGTAACAGACGGCACCTGGAATATCGGGTCAGTCTCACCCTAATACTGCGCTTTTCCAACCGGCCTGGAAAACGGCACACTAGGAGATTGTGTCCCGCACCTGGCTCGGAGGGTCCTATGCCCATGGAGTCTCGCTGATTGCTAGCACAGCAGTCTGAGATCAAGCTGCAAGGTGGCAGCGAGGCTGGGGGAGGGGCGCCCGCCATTGCCCAGGCTTGCTTAGGTAAACAAAGCAGCCAGGAAGCTCGAACTGGGTGGAGCCCACCACAGCTCAAGGAGGCCTGCCTGCCTCTGTAGGCTCCACCTCTGGGGGAAGGGCACAGACAAACAAAAAGTCAGCAGGAACCTCCACAGACTTAAATGTCCTTGTCTGACTGACAGCTTTGAAGAGAGTAGGGGTTCTCCCAGCATGCAGCTGGAGATCTGAGAATGCACAGACTGCCTCCTAAAGTGGGTCCCTCACCCCTGAGCAGCCTAACTGGGAGGCACCCCCCCAGTAGGGACAGATTGACACCTCACTCAGCTGGGTACTCCTCTGAGACAAAACTTACAGAGGAAATATCAGACAGCTGAATTTGTGGTCTCACAAAAATCCACTGTTCTGCAGCCACCGCTGCTGACACCCAGCCAAACAGGGTCTGGAGTGGACCTCTAGTAAACTCCAACAGACCTGCAGCTGAGGGTCCTGTCTGGTAGAAGGAAAACTAACAAACAGAAAGGACATCCACACCAAAAACCCATCTGTACATCACCATAATCAAAGACCAAAAGTAGATAAAACCACAAAGATGGGGAAAAAACAGAGCAGAAAAACTGGAAACTCTAAAAGCAGAGCACCTCTCCTCCACCAAAGGAACGCAGTTCCTCACCAGCAACGGAACAAAGCTGGATGGAGAATGACTTTGATGAGTTGAGAGAAGAAGGCTTCAGACGATCAAACTACTCTGAGCTACGGGAGGAAATTCAAAACAATAGCAAAGAAGTTAAAAACTTTGAAAAAAAATTAGAAGAATGGATAACTAGAATAACCAATAGAGAGAAGGGCTTAAAGGAGCTGATGGAGCTGAAAGCCAAGTTTTGAGAAGTACGCGAAGATTGCAGAAGCCTCAGTAGCAGATGCGATCAACTGGAAGAAAGGGTATCGCTGATGGAAGATGAAATGAATGAAATGAAGTGGGAAGCGAAGTTTAGAGAAAAAAGAATAAAAAGAAATGAACAAAGCCCCCAAGAAATTTGGGACTATGTGAAAAGACCAAACCTACGTCTGATTGGTGTACGTGAAAATGACGGGGAGAATGGAACCAAGTTGGAAAACACTCTGCAAGATATTATCCAGGAGAACTTCCCCAATCTAGCAAGGCAGGCCAACATTCAGATTCAGGAAATACAGAGACCGCCACAAAGATACTCCTCGAGAAGAGCAACTCCAAGACACATAATTGTCAGATCCACCAAAGTTGAAATGAAGGAAAAAATATTAAGGGCAGCCAGAGAGAAAGGTCGGGTTACCCACAAAGGGAAGCCCATCAGACTAACAGCTGATCTCTTGGCAGAAACTCTACAAGCCAGAAGAGAGTAGGGGCCGATATTCAACATTCTTAAAGAAAACAGTTTTCAACCCAGAATTGCATATCCAGCCAAACTAAGCTTCATAAGTGAAGGAGAAATAAAATACTTTACAGACAAGCAAACGCTGAGTGATTTTGTCACCACCAGGCCTGCATCAACTAACGAGCAAAATAACCAGCTAACATCATAATGACAGGATCAGATTCACACATAACAATATTAATGTTAAATGTAAATGGGCTAAATGCTCCAATTAAAAGACACAGACTGGCAAACTGGATAAGGAGTCAGGACCCATCAGTGTGCTGTATTCAGGAAACCCATCTCACGTGCAGAGACACACATAGACTCAAAATAAAGGGATGGAGGAAGATCTATCAAGCAAATGGAAAACAAAAAAAAGGCAGAGGTTGCAATCCTAGTCTCTGATAAAATAGACTTTAAACCAACAAAGATCAAAAGAGACAAAGAAGGCCATTACATAATGGTAAACGGATCAATTCAACAAGAAGAGCTAACTATCCTAAATATATATGTACCCAACACAGGAGCACCCAGATTCATAAAGCAAGTCCTGAGTGACCTACAAAGGGACTTAAACTCCCACACAATAATAATGGGAGATTTTAACACCCCACTGTCAACATTAGACAGATCAACGAGACAGAAAGTTAACAAGGATATCCAGGAATTGAACTCAGCTCTACATAAAGTGGACCTAATAGACATCTACAGAACTCTCCACCCCAAGTCAACAGAATATACATTTTTTTCAGCACCACACCACACCTATTCCAAAATTGACCACATAGTTGGAAGTAAAGCTCTCCTCAGCAAATGTAAAAGAACAGAAATTATAACAAACTGTCTCTCAGACCACAGTGCAATCAAACTAGAACTCAGGATTAAGAAATTCACTCAAAACCGCTCAACTACATGGAAACTGAACAACCTGCTCCTGAATGACTATTGGGTACATAATGAAATGAAGGCAGAAATAAAGATATTCTTTGAAACCAATGAGAACAAAGACACAACATATCAGAATCTCTGGGACACATTCAAAGCAGTGTGTAGAGGGAAATTTATAGCACTAAATGCCCACAAGAGAAAGCAGGAAAGATCCAAAATTGACACCCTAACATCACAATTAAAAGAACTAGAAAAGCAAGAGCAAACACATTCAAAAGCTAGCAGAAGGCAAGAAATAACTAAAATCAGAGCAGAACTGAAGGAAATAGAGACACAAAAAACCCTTCAAAAAATTAATGAATCCAGGAGCTGGTTTTTTGAAAAGATCAACAAAATTGATAGACCGCTAGCAAGACTAATAAAGAATAAAAGAGAGAAGAATCAAATAGATGCAATAAAAAAATGAAAAAGGGGATATCACCACCTATCCCACAGAAATACAATCTACCATCAGAGAATACTACAAACACCTCTATGCAAATAAACTAGAAAATCTAGAAGAAATGGATAAATTCCTCAAGACATACACCCTCCCAAGACTAAACCAGGAAGAAGTTGAATCTCTGAATAGACCAATAACAGGCTCTGAAATTGTGGCAATAATCAATAGCTTACCAACCAAAAAGAGTCCAGGACCTGATGGATTCACAGCTGAATTCTACCAGAGGTACAAGGAGGAACTGGTACCATTCCTTCTGAAACTATTCCAATCGATAGAAAAAGAGGGAATCCTCCCTAACACATTTTATGAAGCCAGCATCGTCCTGATACCAAAACCTGGCAGAGACATAACCAAAAAAGAGAATTTCAGACCAATATCCTTGATGAACATTGATGCAAAAATCCTCAATAAAATACTGGCAAACCGAATCCAGCAGCACATCAAAAAGCTTATCCACCAT